>NC_051157.2:118207238-118241857 GCF_013339745.2 Dermacentor silvarum | reverse complement strand
CTATTATTAATGAAAACTTTAGGGTCACGAAATCGTCAGTTTCAAAACACGTTATTCAAAGCTTGGCGAAGTTTAGCTTGCCCAGTAATCGGGTAAACGCGGGCGGACCGGGCGTTGGGGCGTTTTGGCCGGAACCGCAAACATGAGCGGCCTGTATAGTGCTGCCACCTGGTAGCGCAGACATGAAACACAAAAAACAGCTAATATTTCAGTAACCATGTGTATTCTATTTCTCTGCTGGTGTAAATTTTCGGCGGCAACACGATTACGCCACTGTCGAACATTTACACCATCAGCGAAGAAGAATACACTTCGTTACTGCAACAGTAGCTGTTTTTTGTCTGTTTGATTTTGCGCCACCCGGTGGTAGCACCATACAAGCCGCTCACGTTTACGGTTCCGGCAAAACGCCCCAACGCCCTGTGTGCTCGCGTTTACCCGATTACCGGACAAGCTAAACCTCTCTATTAAATCACTGGGAGGACCGGCTGATTTAAAAAGCAACGTTCATCGACGCTTTCTGCAACACCGTGATACTCAATGTAGAAGCTTCAGCGTGCGCGATCTGTCAGCAGTGTGCATCCCAAGTGAAGTCCACTGCGCCAGCTCTACAGCGGTCATTGCGTCTTCACTTACTGCGTGTTTCACTCCGTTTCTTTTCGTTGTTGCTCAGAGTGGTCGGCCGAGAGCACGAAGGCGCGGTGGCGCCACTGTGTCTGCACTCAACGGCGTCTACTCCCGTCGTTTGCAGACTTCAAAATTTCGTAGGCACGTGCACGTTTGCACTTGCCATCTGACGCTACTAGTGCAGGCGCCTGCACGGCGCGTGACGGGAGCGGAACAATATTTAAACAATTGCTGACTGCGCAACAGTGATATTGAGTTACAGCCAGGCGATCATAAATAAACTGCGCCAATAAGCTCAAAGCAACCCACAATGACGTGAAAACTTTTTTTTTTTTTCGCCGTACACTCGCCGGTAAGAATTTTTACGCTTCCAGAAAAATACACGTGCGTCCCTTGCGATCAGCGCTCTGTGTCAGTCTTGTCGAGATTACCCGCGCCGATTAGAAATGTTTGAGCTCCCTAGAGCCTGGCACCCTTGTTTTTGAGGGCAAGGCCGGCAGACAGCATCTACAAGCTATTAAAAGCATAAAGAACGTTTTAAAGCCACAAAATGTGCCATAATAACCGACCTTTTACACCACAGCGAAAGCTTGCGATACACGTCTTTGATGCTTTAAAGCCCCTGTCGCCCCCTGGAGACCGCTGTAGAAACTCGAGAGTTGCTGCGACGCGCTTGCGGCGCTCGTTTGGCCACCTCTCCTATTCTACTGCCGTGGCCTTAGATTACCCGCGCCTCGGCGGTGGAGGGTACAGCAGAAGTAAAAAGGAAGGAGGAGGAGTACAGGCGAGGAGGTACCGGCGAGAAATTTGACCCCCCCCTGTTTTCATGCGTCATAAGACGTTCCTACATGGTTTCAGCTATGTCCACGGTGAATTAAATAAGACACTTTGTTTATATTTGGCGAAAATAAAGAGCACCTTATGGGCAATATGTAGGAGAACTTCAAAGGCAGGGACTACCTATGACATTTGCAGTAACGTACGCGTGCAAGTAAACCGTAGCTTCATTAATGTGTTTTACGAACAAAGCAGAATTAATCTCGCTTCCTGGGAGAACGGTGAACTCAACCAAAATCTAGCAAAAATGGAGTTGCTAGAAATAAAGGCAAATGCAAATGGTTTTTCTAGGGCTGTACAAAATAGGTCTACGTCTTGTTGCGAAAGCCGTTGTCCGGGCGGCCACGAAGGTTCCATGGGTGGTGCCGTTCCAGGGGCCGGGAGAAGGAGACGTCCAGAGGAATCAGAAAACTGTTTTATACACACTGTACATGTTGGTATTTTACAAGAAGGGCACCATGATATCGGAGCCGTCTACGTGCCAACATCTTTGCATGTAATAGCGTTTACATCCCCACAACACTCCAGCTCTCCTTTTTATGCCTTCCGTTTCCCTCTTTCAGGCGACGAGGGAATGCACTTTATTTATTCTTAGCCAATGGCCACCTCCCTAGCGGTCAGTTCGCGGAAGTTACCATTTCCAGTCAAGAGTCGCCTCTCCGTAGCGGTCAGTTCGCGGGAGCCACCATTTACAGGGACGGCGGCTGTTGTCTTGAAAGGGCTCCAGGTTGGCGCGTCACAGTCGGCGCCGGGCCTCGTCGTAGTTCGGGTGGCGCTGGTAATTTCTCGGAAACGCACCAAATGGCGACGTTGCCGTTTAGCGGCGCATGAGGCAGCCTGGAGACTAAGTGCTCATCCATCCGTCCCAGGAGACACTTCCGGGCTGCGAGAACCGACAAGCGCTAAGAGCACTTGATAGCTTCCCCGTCTGTCGATGAGGCCTCCTTTGTCCCGAAGGACTGCCAGACACAACAGTCTGTACGATACAGCCTTACAGACGCTTTTGCAGACTGTCACGTATTTTAATAGTAATTCGCACTGTATGTATATATATATATATATATATAGAGAGAGAGAGAGAGAGAGAGAGAGAGAGTCAGATCATTGGCGGCTTCCCCCCCCCCTCAAGAAATAGGTGGTACGCCACTGGGGTTAGACTTATACACCCGCGGGGCACCGCTGGGTTGTGATCGCCGTGGACCATCTCATTTGCTACGCTCTGACGGCAGCTCATCCTTCTGGTGATGCCTCTGAAGTCGCCGAGTTTGTCCTGCACGCCATTATCTTGCGCCACGGTGCGCCTCGTGTTCTTGTGAGTGACTGTGGCCAGCTATTTCTTTCGTATGATCTTGCTCAAGTCCTGCAGGCGACTGAGACCTTCCATAATAGTAAATCAGCGTGTCATCCCCAAACCAATGGTCCTACCGAGCGTTTTCATGGAACTCTGTTTGACATTAATTCCATGTATGTTAAACCCCCGACAACAGAAACAGGGACACTGTACTACCTTTCGTCACGTTTGCTTATAACACGGCCGTTCAACGCACAACAAACCACAGCCCCTTTTTCCTCGTGTACGGTCGTAAACAGCCCTTTGTTTTGGACACAACTTTTCTCTCTACACCTTCTGTCCCATTAACATCTCTTCCCAAAGAGTTCGCCACCCGCATCGCCCACTGCCGTGAATTTGCGCGCGCCAACACCGCGACCATTAAGGACAACAGGAAATCCGCTGTGATGCAACGCGTCGTTTTATTTCGTGCCGCCCAGGCGACGAAGTGCTCCTGTGGACACCTGTTCGAGTACGGGGACACCTGTTAGAGTACCTGTTCGAGTTCCTGTGAAAAAAAGGTCACAGGCCTGCGCGGCACACGCAGCACAGCCATAGCGTAAGCTGGTGGAGCGGCTCAAGAGTAGCTCCAATTTCGGCCCCACGCCACCAGGTTCTTCGCGACAAAGTCTCTTCGCCTCGTTTTGACGAGAACGATCTGAACTATCCGCCCGGCGTCGATGGCGAGCTGCGCACGATGCATTTGCAGGCACGTTAACTAGACGGCGCCACCATACTGGTGGAGACTGGGGATCGCGTTTCTTTTTTTTTTTTTTTTGCGCGTCTCGTGTGAATGGCATCTCGTCATCTGCGCCTTTACTAGACGGCGCCACCATACTGGCGGAGGCTCGGATCGTCTGTGTTTGCTTTTATAGGGTTTTTTCCGCTGCCCTATAGCAAGCGCTTGCGTGGATTAGTGGGAAAATATCCGACTCCAGCGCAGCGGGCCTGGGCTCGATCCCGGCTGCGACCGGGTGCTTTTTTCGCATTTCCGGCGGTAGCGGTTACGCGGCGGCGGCGGCATCAGCGCGACCCGAAATGGCTATTGGAATGAGCCCATGACAGATTACGTTGTAAAATTTCTTCACGGGTATCTCGGCCCGTACACCGTGCTTGAAAGAAATGTGCGGTAAACTATCGCGTCGCTCTTGTTAGCTCGGCTATTGACCGCCGTTGCGGCCGCACCGAAATCATTCACGTCTCTCGCCTGAAGCCGTATCTCTGGCGTCCGTACCCTTTCTGCCTTGCCGACCGCTTTCGTGAAGTGGGGGTGGGGGAGTTTATTTGAGGGCTAACTGTGTAGTTCATCATCGTCTTCATCTGTATGTACCTATCCTCATAATCATCGTGATCGTTTGTCGGGTTGGTGCTCGCTGGCTGGCTCGCACGGTTGCGTTGAAATCAGTGTTGTACGAAACGGCGTTCCTGGAACTATTTCCTTTTGGAAGGAACGGAGGAATGCCACCGTTCCTTTAGGGTCGGTGGAACTGTAAAGCTAACCCGTTAGTTTTACGAAGGAACTGCAGAGCGAACGGCGTTCCTTCTGTAAACATTCCACGGCACTGAACAGACGCACGCACGTACGCAGCACATCATGCAGGGCGGATGGGCGACCGCATGAGGCTTAAAGAACTAACGCTTGCCTGTCACGTGACTATGGTGCATTTTCTTTGGTGAGTTCTCCATTATATATCTCTTCTTATGACTAGGCATCAAGATTGTCACGTGACGCTCCCCCTGTAGTTTCTTTTCTCCATACCGGCTTGTCGGACACTGACATCGAGATGTAACTCTTGCCTAGTTCAAACAAGGATCTTTACTAAATTGCGAATATCTATTTTTGACATTTCTTTTTTCCTTCATACTGCAATAATGAATCAGCATTCATTAAACGCCTATGTATTGTTCCTTTCGATGCGGTTTCTTGTGCAAGAAATACAATTATATCTTCCTGAGACCCCTTGTACAATACATTGCACATTGTCTTTAACTTTTTTTCGAAATTGACCCGGAAGGGATTACGCAAAATATTCACTCTTGGGATGAAATACGGTGCATGTGTAACTGTAAAGAAGTGGTTTACTCATATTCTTGTCATGCGTTTTGGAGAAATTTGACAATAAATTGGTCTAGAGCTTTGTGTCGTCCAAAACGGCCGAAATATTTGGAGGCGTGTTTCAAGGTCGCCGAGATTGCGTGAAAATACCGGACATTGCAGCAACATGGCAATGTAATACACGTAGTTACATCTTCATCTCAGCGTTTAAACAATGAAATGCAGTTTTTACCACAGCTAACATAAGGAGATGATGGAGATATTCATTTTTTTCACGTACATGGATACGGAGTTCTTGGTTTCTATCCGTGGTATTGACATTAAAAAAATGTTTTTCAAGTTCATGACATAACAGTCAACAATAAAAACTACCTTGAAGAGCGATTATGTCCCGTTGTTGTGTTCGTGTCTCAGGAGGATATTGGTGCATGTGAGTAACTTTCTATTTGCAAATCTGAAGTGCAGTATCTGACTGCGCATTTGAAGACCTAAGTGGAAATCGCCATATTTTTTGCACTTGCAATAGACGAACACGAAAGTTGCAGTTACACATGTCTGGAGTATGTCCGGTGCTGCCTGAAAAAATTAAGTCTAGGAGCGCTTCTTTGGATTCTTTTTATCTCGAGATAATCGGCCGCCGGCGATGTTCAAATTCGTATAATATATGACGTTCAATGTGATGTTTAAATTGCTCACTTTATTTCGCCGCAGGATTTTTTGACACTATATTTTCATTTACAAAAATCTTTTAATTTACAAAAATCAATTGTAACCTTAATGTAACTACACGTTACAATGTTAGAAGTGTAACGCTGTGCAAACGTTGCTTATATGAGAAGGCTATTTTAAACCCTGTATGTTGTAGGTTAGACGTATTCAAGAGTTGAGGAGTAGCCGGCGCCTTACTTGTGCGTCAACATCTCCTCATATCATATCAATAAAAATAACTGGAACACGTTCCCTTCGCATTACAGTAACTTGTAACGGGAACTCGTTCCAAGATTGGGAAGGAACGAGCTTTCGTTCCTGTTTCAGAGGAACTTGTACAACACTGGTTGAAATACAAGCCTTCGTACCAAGTGCCGTCTTACAATATATATATATATATATATATATATATATATTGTGAGCATTGTACTTGCGCTTCATCTTCTCATCTGCACATACTCATCATCACGACTTGAGACCATCGTTGTGTGGATTTGGCTCGGGACAATAAAGAAGAGACTTGCGACCTCACCGTTGTCTCACAAATAGTGGAGAGTGCTATCCGGTCCTTCAGTATCTCACTCTACCGGTCCTTCCCTAACTTCAACTAGACCACCTCACTGGAGCTCCGTTCGGGTCGCCACCTATACCAACTGCAGTTGGCGATGTCGCAAGATCAGCAGCCCAAGGCAGCAGCACCCGCCGCAACCCCGGCTGCTATCCCTCCTTGGGCGATCACCACCCCTACAAAAAACCCACGGGTGTTCGCGAGACTTCGCGGAGACGATGTTGAGGAATGGCTGGAACAGTACGACCGCGTGAGTGCCGTAAATCGTTGGGGTGATTCTTCAAAACTTACGCGCGTCGCATTCTATATGTCACGGGTGCCCCAAAAACTTGGTTCTTCAACCATGAGTTGAACCATTTCGCCACTTGGACCTCGTTCACACGTCAACTACGCCAGATTATTGCGAACCTTACGGTCCGCTCGGATATCGCAAAGAAGATTGCTGAGCGAGTTCAGCACACCGGCGAGTCCTACACTTCTTACATAGAAGACGTCCTTGCCCTATGCCACCGCGTTAAGAGCTCAATTGCGGGGAATGACCGTGTGCCCAACCTTCTCAAAGGAACCGGGCCAGTAGCATTCAATGCTCATCTGGTTCAGAACCCAACCACCGTTGCCGATATTATTAGTATGTGTCAGCGCCTCGATGAGCTTAAGATACGCTTGCAACCTGACATGCCTGATCTCAGGACCACCAACGGCAGCGAGCTACGTGCACTAAGCCGTTTCTCATTCGAAAGCAACTGCATGCCTAAGCTGGTCCATGCCCTATTGAGGATCGTATGAGACTTCCTGGTGGTAGTATGCGCAATATCATAAAGGAAAAACTGGCTTCCCTGACGTGCGCGCCAGTCCCGAGCCGACATCCCACGCAACCGCGTGGGATGTCGGCGCGGACATCCCACGCGGTTGCCACTATTGTGCCACCCGCCCAGCAATCACTTGAACAGCCGCCCGCAGCGCAGGTTTCGCTGAGTCGTCTCAAACCGAGAGCATCGCCTCAGTCTTACCACCCCTGGCGCTATCCTCGACTGGTCTGCTTCTGCTGCGGCCTCCGCGGCCATATTTCAAGGTTTTGTCGTTGTCGCCAACAATACAAAAGGCCAGGCTAAGACGATGTTGAACGGGATGAGTTTTCTGCACCTGGACCTAACCATCGTCCCTCTTACCCGACTTATTCACCTCATCCACCATCTCCGCCAAACATCGGCGCAGCCAGTACACCCTTTTTCCCGCGACGTCGCTCTCCTTTACCGATTCGGCACTCTTCTTCACCACTTCGACCCGCTCCTTCAGCCTCTGATCAACGCCCGGAAAACTAAGCAGTGCGGCTTCAGGGGGGAAAGCTGCATCTTTTGGACTGCATCAAGCTCTTCCGGGGGCGCCCGTTAAATGTACTGTTGGTGTATGTTGAAGGTGTACAGACAGCAGCCTTGGTGGACACGGGCGCATCACTTGCGGTTATTGAAGCGAAGTTGCATGTCCCACTGATTCGTCCGTGAGTGCCCAAAACCCACAGCAGGAAAGCCAACATGCACAATTAAAAAAAACTGATATATGGGGTTTTACGTGTCAAAACCACGATCTGATTATGAGGCACGCCGTAGTTGGGGACTCCGAAAACTTGGACCACCTGGGGTTCTTTAGCGTGCACCTAAACGCTCAGTACACGGGTGTTTTCGCATTTCGCCCCCATAGAAATGCGGCCGCCGTAGCCGGGATTCGATCCCGCGACCTCGTGCAACTTAAACAATAGTACTATTTGCGCATCTGCGCACACAAAAGAGCAATCTGAGCATCTGCACACACAATCGGAGAACACTACAGTTTACATTCGCGGTTGTACCAATAAGAACAATGGGAACTGCAACACCAAGCTACCCACATGAACTGTATATATCTGCATTGCATTACGCACGTCACACAATGCATTCTCGGCTCTCACCCTGGGTAGGCCTCGGGTGCAGCGCACGGCAGAAGAGGCTGCCGTACGCGAACGTACGGCAGCCTTCTCTTAATAAATGTTTTTCCTGCTCCTCTCTTGAGGTGATCTTGAGCAGGCTAGATGAAATGGAGGCCAATATGGCCGAAATTAATACTAGGATAACAGAACTTATCCCGAGAAGAACCCCATCGCCTCCAATCAACAACACTCCTGTGATCAGCTCGGCAGGGAATCTACAATATTTACAAGCAGCTGGGAATACTAGCTCTTCTAACATTGGTTTAAGAGCACCCTCCTTCCTTCCGCCCCCCTCCGCGGTAACCCCACCGTAAGATGGGAAAGCGTGAGAAAAGAGACCTTATCTTATGGCAGTGGAATTGCAGGAGCTACGAATCCAAAAATGCCGTCCTGCAACAATACCTTAAAAGCAAGACTAAACCGGACGTTATGATTCTCCAGGAAACACATGCGCTGACGAAACAGCCGGGATATCAAGCTATCGGGCCCTCGAATGGGAATAACAGAACATTAACTACACTAGTGAGGAAAGGGCTAGTGGTGATTCGGCATGAAACCGAAATCTCAGACATTGAACACGTGCTAATAGGGCTCCTTCCCAGATGGAGGAAATCCTCAAGTATATTTATTGTAAATTTATATAGTAATCCAACCCAAAAATAACAGCGCTTCATAACTCTCTTTAGAAAGGCTGTGGTGATGGCAGGGACTAGTCCTCTGATCATAGGGGGAGACTTCAATGGCCCGCACGGTGCCTGGGGGTATGGCTATACGAGAGTAAAACGCAAAATACTATGGCAAGACATTCAAGATACAGAGTTAACGCTCGTAAATGAGCCCGCCTCCCCTACACGTATAGGGACCGGACTCAACAGAGATACCACACCGGATCTAACAATCGTCAACAAGGTGGTAACCGTCAAATGGAGAAACACGTTCGAAGACCATGGGAGCGATCATAGAATTATAGAAATCAAGATCGAAGAAACCGTAGATGCCGAAAATAATAAAACCGTTAAATGGATCGACTGGGATAAGTTTCGCAAAATAAGAGACGACAGGAAGCAAGAGCCGATCGATAACATAGAACAATGGGCTAGAGACGTCATCAAAGACGTAAGCGTAGCGACTCACACTATCACGCCGGACCAACCGGTAGAGAAGATTGATAGTCGGCTCGCACATATGTGGGAGGCGAAACAGTCTTTACAACATAGATGGCGTCAACAAAAGTACAATAGGAGTCTACGTAAGCGAATAGCTGAGTTAAACAAAAAGATTGAAGAGCATAGCAAACAGTTATGCAAACAGCAATGGGATGAGTTCTGCAATGCTATGGATGGTCAGATTTTTGCTGGCCAGACGTGGCGTATACTCAAATACCTGCTAGATCCAGACAATAAAAAAATGTGGTTGATCTCAAAAACGGTATAACACGAAAGTGAAACGTGCTTCACAGAAAGTGTAATGTTTATTGCACATTTATATAATGCATTGGTGTTTTGTGGCTAAAGGCCCTTACGTTGACACCCACGCTGAGCCTGGTGGCACGTCTCCTCCATCACGACTACAACGTCGAACCATGAGCAACCGTGTGCAATGGAAGCTCATCGCCACACGAGCACACGCAAGCGAAGCACGTACACACACTAATACCGCGCAAGACAAAGCACGTAACTGAATCCCTCAAATCAGCGCGTACCCGTCGTAATTGCAGTATCTCAAAACATAACTTGCGAAAAACTTTTGCACGGACACAAAGGGAAGGAAGATGAACTCATCGCCGAGGCAAGCGCTACATATACCTTCCCTCCAACCCAATAGTCGAGCATGGGCGGTATGAAGGAAAGTCCTTGGATGAGGACTTCACTACACAAGAGATTAGAGCAGTGCTGCAAAAACTCAATACGAAATCTGCCCCGGGACCAGACAGGATTAATAACAAGATGCTAAAAAAGCTGGATGATCAGGCAATAGAGAATATCACGAAATACATAAACGAATGCTCGACGAAGGGCTCTATACCACAACAGTGGAAGGAAGCCCAGGTCATACTTATTCCCAAACCTGGCAAACCAATTATATTTCAAATCTGCAGCCCATATCTCTCACCTCTTGCGCAGGAAAGCTTATGGAGCACGCATTCCTTATCAGAGTAAACAATTACCTGGAAGAAAACGAAATATATCCAAATACTATGTTGGGCTTTCGGGCTGGTCTTTCTACTCAGGACGTTATGCTGCAAATCAAGCATCAAATACTAGACAGTAAAACGAGGTCCACCAGAGCTATAGTTAGGGTTGGATCTCAAGAAAGCATTCGACAAAGCAGCACATTCGGCCATACTCAGTCAGGTCAGCCACCTAAACCTCGGAGAAAGGGCGTACAATTACATCCGAGACTTCCTAACGAATAGGAAGGCTACCCTCACGATGGGGGAACTCAAGTCAGAGGTGAGGGACATGGGCAGTTCGGGAACGCCTCAGGGCTCCGTGATATCGCCCATGCTCTTTAACCTCATTATGATAGGATTGCAAGAAAAGTTCGAAGACATCGAAGGAATCAATCATTCCTTGTACGCGGATGACATTACCATATGGATCTCGCAAGGCAGTGATGGAGAGATAGAACAGAAATTACAGGAAGCGGTATGTAAAGTAGAGGAGTACCTTACAGGCACGGGGCTTGAATGCTCCCCAGAGAAATCAGAGCTTCTCCTTTACAGACCCACCCTCAAGGGCAGGCCGCGCAAGGGGCACATCAAAGAGAGAGAGAGAGAGAGTATGAAGAGATACACATTCGTACAAAGAATGGGGCGGCCATCCCCATCGTTGAACAAATTAGGGTCCTGGGACTCAATATTGAGTCTAAAGGAACTAACGGCGAAGCTCGCCGTTAAAGGTTAAAAGCTCGGGACCAAGGTCACTAACGCTATTAGGCTGATTATGAGAATCACGAACAAGTATCAGGGAATGAAAGAGGCTAGCATTGTTAGACTCATTCAATCTTTTGCGATAAGCCACATCATTTACATAGCTGCGTACCTTAACTGGTACAAGGCAGAAAAGGACAAAATCAATACGCTCATAAGGAAAGCTTTTAAGCAGGCCCTAGGCTTGCCCGACAGCACCAGTACAGAGAGATTAATGCAGCTGGGCATGCATAACACCTTAGAAGAATTGATCGAAGCTCAGCAGATAGCTCAGCTGGAAAGACTCGCCAGCAGCCGGACTGGCAGAAGTATACTCGACAAATTACGAATAAATTACCATAACCAGCAAGGACCGAAGGTTACGTTGACGAGAGAGATCAGGAGCATGATTAAAATCCCCAATTTGCCCAAAAATATGCACCCGGAATTCAATCAGGGCAGGAGAACGAGCAGAGCTAAAACTATACTCAAAGCCTATGGCAATGATGAGGAAGCGCTGTTCGTGGACGCCGCGGAATATTCAAATCACCCAGCATTTACAGCAGTAGCAATTAATACAAAGCAAGAAAGCGTGCGCACGTGTTCAATCAAAACCAGTGTCTCTGAGGTTGCGGAGGAGGTTGCCATCACTCTGGCTATCGCTTCTCCCAAATATAGATACATTATTAGCGACTCTCAATCGTCTATGCGAAATTATGCCAGAGGACGGATATCAGTTGAAGCTGCAAAAATTCTAAACAGTGAAACCAAACTTATATTATCTGAGGAATATTACGACAAGGAAATCATCTGGTTTCCAGCCCATACAGACTGCGAATCCACCGCCAACCCAAACCTTAACGAGTCTGCCCATCGTGTTGCGCGAGGACTCACTAACCGCGCCCGACTAGGGGGGGCTCTGGCCGAGGAGGAGATGGAACGGATGGATAGGGCTAGACTTTTCTCATTCAGTGACATTACCCAATTCTACAGAAAGTCGAGGTGTATATATCCACCTCCTAACCCAAAATTAAACAGGTCTCAGGCGGTTGACTGTAGGCGACTTCAAACTAGAACTTACACGAACCCGGTACATCTTAACCGCATGTTTCCAGATTTATACCCTGAGGCCAAATGTAAGTTATGTAATGATAGAGTAGCCACCCTAGAACACATACTCTGGGATTGTGAAATAGTTCAGAGGAGAATTGCAGTCCCCCCGGATGAACTAAGGGCGCGGTGGAGAACCGCACTGACTAGCTCTGATCTTCAGGACCAACTTTGGGCCATCCAGCAAGCCCGGGAAGCTACCGAGAGACAGGGTCTCTCTGCTGCCCCCGGCGCGGCCTAGACCCAGGCCACCAATTTGCCGGATATTTATTAAAGTTGACTCACTCACACACTCCTCCTCCTCCTCCGCCGGTTGTCTACTCTACGCGTTATATGGCTTGCCCAACTCCATTTCTCTCTCTTATTCTCAGCTAGAATATCAGTTATACCCGTTCGCTCTCTGATCTACACCGCTCTCTTCCTGTTTCTTAACGTTAGGCCTAACAGATTTACAGCGTAAGCTGTTATGGGCTCATTCCAATAGCCGTTTTGGTTCGCGGTGGTGTCCGCCGCCGCTGGTGACCGTAACCGCTATCGCCGGGAATGCGAAAAAGTACCCTGTCCACGCCGGGATCGAACCCAGTCCCGCTGCGCGCGAGTTGAATACTTTACCGCGAAGCCACAGCTTTAGAACACAAAGATGAAGATAACATAGATGTAATGAATGAAACCGTAACTACGGCCGATCTCAGAAGCAGCAATGGAAGTGGGAGGTAAGGCAGAAAGGCAACCAGCAGGTAAGCTCTTGCAAGTAACAAAGGATCTAATAAAGAAGCGACAAAGCATGAAAGTGTCAAACTCAAAAGATCGATAGAATTCTCTGAACTGTCAAAGCTGATCTCCAAGAAGAAAGTAAGGGATGTTCAAAATTATAACGTGGAAAATATTGAGGAAGCTGTAAAATATCGATGCAGCAATATGCACTGAAAGATAAGCAGGGTAATATGATCAGCAATTTCGATGACATAGTAAAAGCAGAGGAAGAATTCTAAACTGACCTGTACAGTGCCCAGAGCAGCCAAGCTACTTTCATTCAAAGTTGTGATGAACATAATGCGAGGATGCTTCTACAACTAGCGATGAAGTCAGAAGGGCTTTGCATGACATGCCCCGGGAAAAAACGGCTGGAGAAGATGCAGTAACAGTCGATTTAATAAAAGATTCAGGAGATATCATGCTTGAAAAAGCTTGCGGAATCTTTACACGCAATGCCTCATGACTTCAAGTGTAGCAGAGAACTGGAAGAATGCCAACATTATACTAATCCATAAGAAGGGGGACGTAAAGAGAATTGAAAAATTATAGGACCATTAGCTTGCTTTCAGGACCCTACAATATTACTGCCCAAACCTCCCCAGTGAACTACCTGGTCACTCCAGTAGAGGCCTCTCCTGGCCGGCGTTGCCGTGGTTCCGAGGTAGTTAACGTTTCTCGTCCCAAGTTCTTCGTTCGCCGTCCGTTTCCAGTCTAAGTCACGGCCGGGCCGGCCGCTCACACACGGGGTGGGGGTATTAGTGCGAGCATAATAATTACGCTTCATCTTCTCATCTGTATATACTCACAAGCACGACTTGAGACCTCGTGGTAGGACTTTGGCTCGGGACAATAAAGAGTTGCGACCGAACCGTTGTCTCGCGATATATATATATATATATATATATATATGTGTGTGTGTGTGTGTGTGTGTGTGTGTGTGTGTGTGTGTGTGTGTGTGTGTGTGTGCATATATGCCAGGGGTTGGACAGTGGGGCTAGTTTTGGTAGTGGAAATAAAGTGTCGCCATGACATTGGTAGCCAAAGGAAAATTCAGTAACGTTTGCCTACGTGGGGCTCTATCTTTTCAACCTACATATTAATAAATAAAATGATGCAAATATTTGTAGAAATAAGAAATAAAATGTGTGTTTGGCTATTTTCCTTTTTTTGGCATGCTATATCTTTGTTTAGTCGCTTCACTTGTTGCGCCAAGGGGCGGCGCTTTCGCTCTTGTAGCTTTGGCGGCCATTCCGTTCTCCTGCCACTCTCTGCACTTCTGCGCACGTGAACACCTTTGCCTTCTACTGTGCGCTGCAACATTTCGTTTCTGTATCGGCCAGTGCTCCAGTGATGTTTCAAAAACATAGGAAAGGCCACAAGATGTTCTGCGTTGCTCTGTGTGGGCTCAACATAGTAAGGGACAGCAGGGCCTCTTTTTTCCGCTTCCAAGGGAATTAAAGGTAAGCATGCTTTTTATGCATTTGTTATTTAGCGAATAGCCGTTAACCTTATCGAAACGGCTATGAGCCGAAATGAAGGTTATTCCGTACGTGATACATTTCTCTGAGGTGTGTAAATACATTGAAGCTACCTATCGACAGCAGTTCCCGAGTCGAGTGAGTGCTAGCTACCCGCTGGCGGAAATTGCGTTTCGTTATATCTTGGCGACTGCTTATCGCTCTATGGAATAAAAAAAAACTGATAATTTATCTTTGCTGTATATTTTGAATGCGTGGCTGCAGGAACTCGAGGGTTAAGTTAGAGAGCATTGTGCTTGCCTGTTCTTGGTTAGACATTGCAAGTCGCCTAGAGCTTCACAAGGGGCGGAAACCAATTCTAGGAACGCTGCGCTAGGGCTGAAAGCACTGCAAGCGCTGTTTTCTTCGCGTAATGCTACGGCGCCGGTGCATATTACCTTACGCAGCAAAATGTGTGTCGCCCAAAAAATTAATAAATGAGCAAAATAAAAATTTGCGTAGAATCCCCTCAGGGAGTTATCTGAATGATGCGTAATGATTTCGTAGTAACGACGTGGTGCTGAAGGTTCACACTCAACACTGCTGGTTATCCTCGCAGCTCAGCGACTGCGGTGGTCTTCGCACCACAAACTGCAGCGGAAGGCGGCGCAATCGGAACAGACGAGGCAAGCAAACTACTGCAGGTGGTGGCGCCATTTGCGCTGATGATCTTCCAATCCGATGCGACCGCTGCTCCACAATTCTGGCTTACTGAAGGTGTGCCTAGTGCGTGCCTGATTGCAGACGTCACGTGATCACAGAGACGTGCTCGTGCCACTGCTTCTTCCACAGCTGGCTCCGATGCAACTGATCATGCCAGCGTTTGCTTAGTGCCCCTCTCGCTCGTGCCACTGCTCGCGCGTTCGTCTTCCTCCACAGCTGACTCTATCTTGAAAGCGATCGTCGTACGCACACGACGGACGGACAGTTTTGTCGTTGGGCAACCATACAAATGCCTACGCATTTAAAAAGCCAGCTTGTCTGTTCCATCGAATATTCGTCTGCGATGTGCGATGCTTGCAGTTGTTAACGGAGAACTAAGTAGACCAGCAAATTTTGTTCAGAACGAGCGAATTTACATTACTGTCAAGTCGGGCTTGCGTGCAATGCGTACGAAGGTGCTTACGTCGGCGATTAGCAAACCATGCGCTCCGATGTTCCCGGAACGTATTGCTCCCCCTGTGCAAAACAAATTCTTCTGGAGTAGGAAACGCTCATACACCGCTGACCAGTGGCTTACAACTTTTGGAAAATCTTCTAGTAATAGGCATTTTGCAGATCCAGGAAGACAAGTAGTGTACAAAAAAAGGCGAAAGCTTGCACTAGGCCGTGGAAAGCTCAATACGAAGCGAAGCTGGCCGATATGCCGACATCGCGTTCCACCGCGTTGCATTGCCGACAACGCATTCCAGCTGACCTGCTCCGTGAATGCGTGTCTCTCTCTCTCTCTCTCTCTCTCAGACTTACGGCCGTCACTGCGCGTTGCATAAAGCAGCTTGCAACGCCGACACCGCATTGCAATGCCGACAACGTGTTCCACCAGACCCGCTCCTTGAATGCGTCTCTCTCTCTCTCTCTCGCTGTAATTTTTTTTATCTCTCTCCCGAGCATAGCGCACAAAACCTCTTATTCACCTCGCAGAGCGTTGGCACGAGCGCGTGCGCACGCGCCAGCTGTGGACGAAGACGACGACGTTCGAAAGCAATCATATGGTTAGCATAAATGCATGTTGTGCAAGCGTGGCTGTATAGCCTAGTGGTTACGCGGGTTCGAATCCCGCCTCGGCAAGAGGAGGAGGAATAAACTTTATTTAGAGAAATAAGCAGACGGTAAGATCGTCCGAGGTGGGCGGCGTCCCTAGTCCAGGATGCCGTGGGCCTGAGCCGATAGCTTGGCCCTGTTCACCAGGCGATGCTAGTCTTCAGGGCTCGAGCTTGTCAGCTGGGCCTCCAACTGCTCGGTGGTTGGTCCGATGATGGGTGGTGTCGATGGGTTTTGTCGACATTCCCATACCATGTGGTGGAGGGCATTGGGCGCAGAGCAGAAGGCGCATTTGTGAGTATAGCTCGTATGATACATGGCGTGTAGCAGGGTGCCGTGCGGGGATGTGCTGGTCTGAAGTTTGCAGAAGATCACCACCTCTTCTCTTGTCAGCTTGGTGGGTAGATCCTCCTACCCAATCTGTAATGACTCAGGATATCGGCGTATCTTTTCGGGACGCTATCATGTTGGTCTACCGGTGCTCGTGAACCTGGTGGGATAGCCCGGAGAATGTAGTCTCGGGCAGCGGCGTTAGCCGCTACATTACCCGCCAGGGACTCGTGTCCCGGCGGCAAGAAAGTTTTTTTCTTCTTTTATTTATTTCTTCACTGCTGATGATGATAGTTTATTGATACGAACCACAAATTACGGCTGGCTTAAACAAAAGGTTTAACGAACTAATCTGCCAGTGTCTTATTGACAAGAGAATAAGAAATTCAGGGATCAAGATAATCTAGCTGTAAGAGACTTATCAGTGTTTTCAGACAGCTGATGAGAAAGCAGCTTTACAAAATTTGTGACTTCAATATAGTAGCAGTTCAAATAAGAATTTGGATTGTTAAATTCTGGTGCCATATTTTTAGCATAATTCCCACAACCACATATAATAAGACTTGACGTAATTGAATAGAAAGCACTGTTTTGCGGAAGTAGTGTTGAAATTTGTTGCGGCAATTGCATTGTGTGTAAGTAGAAAACTTCCATTGTGTTTCAGACCACAGCTCCAGCAGGCATAAATCCACCTCGTCTCTGTTTGGGTATGCGAAATGTGCTGTCTTCATTATTTCAACAGGTCTCTCTCAATTATATTTTTTTGCATGAGTAATGCCAGATAACTGCTGCGACAAACGATTTGCGTTGGTAGGATTGTCTCGTGCAAAGTAAAAACAACATAACTTTTGCTATTCAGAAATTCTCAACTTTATGTATATGTGCCTATAGAATGGGCAGTTTGTACTGTAGATGCAAGATACTCATAACTGCAATATTGTTTTGTGTATTGTATATCTTGCTGTACATATTGCTGTACAATATTGCCTGTTATTGTCCTGCCGAAATGCAGTAGCCACGCGGTATGGCGTGCTGGCTCATGTATCATAACGAATAGGGTAAACTTTTTGCAAACACAGATGCGCTGCTGGCGTTTATTCACTAAACGAATAACATGCAATAGGAAATGGTCATTACAACAACAACAAAAAAAAGAGGTTGGAAATAACAGCTGTTAGAAAACTGTAGCAGTAAACGGAACTCGTGCTACTCGTAAACGCTTGCGTCTGCCGAGAAAATCGCACACTCGTCGAGCGCATTGCAGACAAATGGGATGGCCGTCTCCCGCTCGCGCATCAGCGAAACCGTTGCCATAAAAGCAGGCTTAATTTAAATGCAAAAAAATTAAATTAAATTGTAGGGTTTTACGTGCCAAAACCAGTTCTGATTATGAGGCACGCCGTAGTGGGGGACTCCGGAAATTTGGACCACCTGGGGTTCTTTAACGTGCACCTAAATCTAAGTACACGGGTGTTTTCGCATTTCGCCCCCATCGAAATGCGGCCGCCGTGGCCAGGATCCGATCCCGCGAACCTCGCTTCTCGGCCTTTTGGGCTAAGATCAAATGTGTAATTTTAAATGCAGAACATTTCTTTAACTCACATGTAGCGTGTGCCGTCCTTCCGCAGCAGCTCGAGCACAGGTGCGCCCTCTCCCCCACTCCTCCTCTCCCGTATCACGCTTGCAGCACATGTGCAGCGTGCGAAGCGTCGTAGTTCGAGTCGCGCTCCGGCGCTGCAAGCACCGTAGCAACAGCAGGTGCTGGCGTGATAGCGCGCCCTCTCTCCACCCCCTCTCCCTCTAACGCGCGCGCTAGGAATATTGACCCTTTTCGCGGAGCAGTTTGCTCTAGAGGAACGAGATGGCGCTTCCGGCCGCGCGCCATACGTTGCCTCAGTGAATGCGCACGAATACGAAAACATTACTGCTTCTACCCTGCTACTGTACGATCAGCTCTTGAAAATGCAACTGGATGTGCGCTAATGCACTGTGCCGAATTCATACTGCAAAATGTGTAACGATAAAGGGAAGACGTGTGCGGTACTTCGCTGCAAAAATAGTGATTCAAATATTAATGAATGGAATCAACCTGTGTCGCCGCTGTTACATAAGGACTGCCTGTGTTGCCGCCCTTCGCGATGCATGGCTTTCCTCAAGGATAAAAAAAATATAATTCATCCGCCAGCGCTGTATAGCTAACCTCCAAAGAAAGGACTTCAACTCCGGAACGTCGGCACTTGGGAGTGAGTACCGCTCGTTACAAAATGAAGTACTGCCACTTAATGGCATAGTAAGATTCCCGCACGTTATCTACCCACATCCACCCTTACTCGCACGAAAACTTACGCCAACGTGTCAGTGAATAGGCGCACACTTGAATCAATGTGCCGAAGCATGAGTGACGGCGACTGCACCGACAAAACATGAACGTTGAAAGCTGAATGTTTCGGGACGATCCACCGAGTAAGCGAGGGATTAGCAATAATACGTCTTTGCTACGAGCTACCTCAAAATACAGAACATTTAGATTCCAAGCTTTGTGCGCAGCAAGAAGAAATTTATCGCAGCAGAGCACACCCGCGAGTGATTACGCTGAAAATAAACAATCAGATAGTGGTCGCACCGAGGAACTTTACTGAGTCAGAAATATGACAAGCCGCTGGTTCAAAATGTTTGCCAAATAAAGAACGCCGAGCACACTGATCCCGATTTAATTCATAAGCGGAAAGTTTGAACAGCTTGCATGGAATACATTTCTAGCCCCGCTTTTAGTACAAGCACCATATACGCTGCTCACGCCGTTTGGACAAGGCGTAATGAGCTCTGAAAGCACTTACATGTCCTCTAAAGCTGTGGCCAAAGCTTCGTGTCGTGCACGCAGTCACCGTCTACGATACGCGTCGAAACAGCGGTTTGCTGCGCCGCGC
Organism: Dermacentor silvarum; assembly: GCF_013339745.2. NCBI lineage: Eukaryota > Metazoa > Arthropoda > Arachnida > Ixodida > Ixodidae > Dermacentor > Dermacentor silvarum. The sequence continues at coordinate 118,222,456 of NC_051157.2, read as the reverse complement.
CGGCGTCACGCGCTTGCATTGTAAACGCGGAGGCAACGGAGGCGGCTGAGGCAAGCAATGGACGCGTCACCACGTGATCAAACATGGCAGCGCCCACGGGAGCGCCGCGAAAAGGGTCAATAAAGCGGGTTGGCGCGGGCTCCAGTCGTCAACTCCTGCGCTCTCTTCTCTTGCGTTCGTCGGCGGTCGCAGTTGATAAGCGATGGAAGCAAGACCTTCAACTAGTACCTCGACGCAATCCAACATCAGCGCCGAAGCACCAGTTCAAGACATCGTACCATCGTCTTCGTCGACGGCGGCAGAAGACAAGGCGGCGAGGCGGCGCGCTGCCGACGCTGAACGCAAGCGTCGTAAGCGTGCTGCCGGCGCTGAACTTCGTGAACGACAAACCGCGGCCAGGCGTCAACGTCGACAAGCGGATCCCGAGCACCGTGCACAAGAAGCCGCGGGCAGGCGTCAGCGTCAGGCCGCGGACCCTTCGAGTCGAGAACGACACGCGGCTGCGACACGTCAGCGTCGGGCCGCGGCGTACGGGAACGAGAGGCGGCGGCGAGCAAGCGTCGTCGTCTGGAGGCCCCCGCCGCCGCCGCGGAGCCCGTCGCCCCGGAGAGTGCTGGAGCGGAAGCCGTCGAGCAACGTCAACGGGACTTAGGGAGTGCCGACGCCCGCTTCAAACGTGAGTTCCTGGACCGGAGCTTCGGGCACAGCTGCGACGTGTGCGACCGGCTGTGGTTCGACAACTTAACCACAATCGGGAACATGCGTAACGCAGCGCATCGCACGAACGCCTTGCGGGTTCTTTGGAGCGCGTTCGTCGTCGACGCCGCCAACAACAAGCCCGACAACACCGGCGATAACGTCAGCGACGGCGTCAACGATAACGACGGGTTCAGCGGCTTCGTCGTCAACGGCGGCGGCGACAACGGCACCGGCAACAACAACGGCAACAACGGCGGCGGATGCCTGGACGGCACCGTCGCGTTGGCGCGCGTCATCCCCGTCGTCAGCAACATCGACGACGCGGACGCCGCTTCGCTGGAACGGTTCCGTTCGTTCGCGATGTGCGCCTCGTGCAAGGACTCTCTGGTCCGCGGCGTCTCGACTGCGTGTATGACCACAACCCCGTCAACAGCAGGCAGCCGACCACCATCCACGGGTCCTGCATAGACCTCGTCTTTGCGTCCTCCTCCTCATCCTTGTGCGTCCAGCCCCTACTCACGGACCCTCTCACCGTCCACTTTAGCGACCACAAGGCGGTCTTGCTCATCGTGCGCTAAATCGACACTCGCCACTCACTCACCACTCACCATCTCAACGACCACGCTCCCCAGAGGCCCCGCAGAGAGGGACGGACGTAACCGGAGGCATCCCCCTTGTCGACACCATCTCAACGACCACGCTCCCCAGACGCCCGCAGAAAAGGACGGACGTAACCGGAGGCATCCCCCTCGTCGACGCAACCTCTGAAGAGAAGAAAGAGAAGAAGAAAGAAGAAGAAGAAAGAAAAGAAGAGAACAACAGAGAAGCAATAATAATATAATATAGTATAATACTAAGAATCGCAGTGATGCCAATAAAATAACAACTTTACGTTACCTACTTACGATTCTCTCTTCTCCCTCAGCCCAGACCACCACCACCACACCAACAACACCAACACCACGGAACCCCACTATGCTCTGCATATACACGTGTCCCTCGCGCGGGGGCATGCGACGGAGCTTTTTTTTCTATTTTCTTTTCTCAGAAGCATGGGGTGCTATAACATAAAATGATTCCAAACTGTTTTGATTCCAGTTTTTGCAATCAGCCTCCACGATTGGTCAAAACATTTTCGGGCCACTCCCAACTTCGCCTGTCTGTCAGGCGACGTCACGAAAACCGCGATATCTCCCCATATGATATAACATATACACACTTATTATGCATTAATAAAGCGCACGAAAGAAAAATAATCATTCCTGATTCGACGCCTTTTCAACATTAGCCCTCTGCTATTGGTCCAATATTTTCTGGCTACGGCCACTTCGCCTGTCTGTCACGCGACCTCACAAAACCGCGAAAACTCACCACGTCAAAGTGACATGTACACGAAAAAAAACACCGCATATCCACGGGGTGAATGATGATGAGTGTGCGAAGCTCCGGAGGGAATCATCGGTAAACCGTGAATCTTCCGTGTAATTCGCCCAGTCTCGCCGCACTAAATCGAACGATTGACTTCCACCAATGAAACGCGCCATATGTGAGGTCATTCCTCTTTTATAACAGCGCCCTTCATTATAATTGCACCATCTCCCGCTTAAGGGGACGCTAGCACAAACGCGTTAGAAACGTGCCGTACTCTCTAGTAAGGGGGAGAGGCCACAGCGTCTTACGCAGCCGTTTACACATGCCGGACCGTACACCGCGTTTGCCGACGCCATCACATGACTGCTGAGAGAGTATAACCCCCGTATTCATAAACGCTCCTCGACTTGAACTTGACTTGCCACCGCCTTCAACGCGTTTCGAACGCGCTGCCCAAGGCGGTGGATTTCGGATTTTCTTTTTCGGATTTTTTTTTTCATGAAAGTAGACGTGGCTACCTACTACGACGACGACTACTACTACTACATACTACAGAGGAGGGACAGACCCACACCCTAAGGAGCTTCGCCCCTAAAAAAATTCCGAAAGTTGTGTCCGTAGCGCGGAATCGAACCAGGGACCCCTCGCTTCCGAACGTGCGGCGCTAACGACTACGCCACGAAGCGCACATGGACACACGCACCACGATGACAATAAATACCCAACATACACGAAAGACTGCGCGTTTCTAACGCGTTTGTGCTAGCGCGTTACGGCCCGTGTAAGAAGCTGGTGTAAGACGCTGTGGCCTCTCCGCCTTACCTTCAACGCGTTTCGAACGCGCTGCCCAAGGCGGTGGCAAGTCAAGTTCAAGTCGAGGAGCGTTTATGAATACGGGGGGTATACTCTCTCAGCAGTCATGTGATAGCGTCGGCAAACGCGGTGCACGTTCCGGCATGTGTAAATGGCTGCGTAAGACGCTGTGGCCGCTCCCCCTTACTAGAGAGTACTGCACGTCTCTAACGCGTTTGTGCTAGCGTCCCCTTAAGCGGGAGATCCGATGATTCCCTCCGGAGCTTCGCCCACTCATCATCATTCACCCCGTGGATATGCTGTGATTTTTTTTATATAAATACGCATTTGGTGCCGCAGCTAAACGTCGCCTCCCCTCACTCCCTGCCGTCCCCTACGGCCTTTCACGCGACGGAAGAAGTCGCGTTTGCTCTCTATATATATGGTGATTGTAAAGGAGGAAAGAGACGCTTAATTCTGCAGCCCTTCAGGGAGCACGGCGCAGAACGCGCGTATGTTCTCCGCCATGCGTTCGCTCCCTGTTAAAGCGCGCGTCCCTCGCGCCCTTTGACTCGCACATACAGCGTCCGGCGCGCGGTGACGATTTCATCGCCGTTGACGTCATACCGAACCTCGTGGCGACGGCAGAAATGCTCTTTGAGTGTCCATATAATTGCTATCCCAATAATATGTGGACAAGGACAGGCACAAGAGATATTGCGCAATACGAATAGCACGCATCCTAAAAAAAAAAAAAGACAGGTGCAGACGCAGTAGCAGCTAAGATATAGGAGAAACTATGAATAAATCTGCCGAATACAAGAATAAAGCAGACGCACACATTTTTGTACTTTTCTCTACGACAACTCCACATTTCGCAGCATAGTTCGAAGACTGTTACTAAAGCAGTCAAATGAAAAAAAAGCATATGTTCTGTTTCTCAGTTAACTTTTGTGATTCGGTGTCAAAGACGTATGTCGTATTGTTCGCTTACGTGGAGCTGTAACCTAAAGCCATTTTTCCATTCTGCGCCTTCAAAAATACATGTACGCTCCACATTTGCGTATATCCTATCGAGAGCCGTTCGAAACAGGTACATTGCCGCAAAGTATAACGTGCCCTTTTCAGATGTTTCTTTTTTGTTACGCAGTGGTTACAACATACTTTTTTGACTCAGTCCGGTGACTACAATCTTTATTAGCTTGCTGTGTGCTATTTCCCGAATGCCAGAAATGATATGTGATTGGGAAGCACTACGGTTAAATTAGGTTGAAAAGAGCATCCTAACTCTTAACTTCATTGGATATAATCTACATGCGCAATAGGCGTAGTACACGTATGGGCCTGGCACGTTTTATGTGCGGAAATAGGCTTTTAGTAAGAAAATGCGCATAAAACATCAGATACTGATTGTAAAAGTCAATAATACCTGATGCTACATTACACATTCGAACACGCTGCGCCAAGTCAGCCCAAAGGCAGCTGAAGGAATTATATTGCAACATAACTACGCTGGAGTGAGTACAGATACAAGGACCAAAAAGGGTCCATTAAATATTACCATGGGAGACTTTTCCTCTAGGATAAATTAGCTATCATGGCAACAAAATGTTTTACATGAATTTATCTTGCATTTAGGCCTACGCCTTCGAACGACCTTGTGCCATTATTTCTTACTCTTTGTCTTACTAAATTTTTACGAAATCTGACTTCTAAACCAGGTACCCGATAGCTGCCATGTGCGTGCATAATACTTGCAATTTTTTTTATTTATAGCGTAAAATTTCATTAAATAATAAGTATGCATTATGGCCGAGCAGCTGGTAGCCAGGAAAAATAAGATTTAGGTTGTCTATGCCCTGGCCGTGATTTCCATTCATGCCAAATCGCCGTTCTTGCAGCTGCCGTATAAGCAGCGTAAGATTGCCTTTTTTAAGTTTTTACAGAAGAATATGTGGGTGTGAAGTCATCGCGGCTTAATCATTAAGGGATGCAGTATTTACCCACATGCCTTTGCAACTGCAACTGACGTCGCTGCTCATTTCTCCGCGCCCCAACTCGTTACGCACGTCATAAAGGAACTCCCTCTGCGCTCCATCGTGAATCGGTGCCTTTAGCCTGTACAAATTCCGTTGCTCTATCCCGCTCTGCTCATTGGCTGTTACTGAGATGATCACGGAACTCCGCGGTATATTTAAGACAGCTATGGCTTTGAAAATTACTCCGGGATCAGTCAGGACGACCCTCCGTGCGGTATGTCATCGCACGTTCCTTGAGAAAAATAAGTGTCCTCTGTTTTTCTCGCGCACAACCCTGCTTTTAATCTCGGGCAGTTAAGCAGAACCTTGTTCTCAGAGCACAATTTTGCGCGCGTAGCCTAATCCTGCTGCAGCAACATACACTTGTTAGCAGTATAGTGTTCTTGAAAGATGTTAACCTCATCGAGAAAGAGCAAGATATAAATGAGATTATGCTTCTTACGTAGCTTTTTCATGAGCAAGCAATACTTAAACGGTAAAAGGACGGAAACTTCCAGCACAGTGCGCGAGAAATAAGCGGACAAGCGGTCAAAAATTACAATAAGCAGTCAGGTACGGCATTTAAACGTAGCGGCGAAAGCTATATTTGGTGACTACGAACATGAAAAGTCTTTGCCAAGCAGGATAGAGTACGCTGAGTTAACTTTTGTATTCACTTGAGTTCAAAAATGTTACGTAACGCATATAAGTTTCAAGTAGCAAAGTTTGTTTATGATCCTGAAATTATAAGGTTATTTGCAACGTTCTTTAAAGAATATTATTCTGCTTAATTTTCAAAGATACTTCAACTTCGAGGGCTTTGACTATGGCAACCTTGATGTCAAGATATATATAGGTAGTTCCTTGACCAGTTTGTAGTAAAAACTTGAGTCCAGCGGACCGTACTAGGAAACTGTGTACTAGAATTATCATGATGCTTTTATTTTCCGTTCCGGTTTTATGTTTCCTGCTAAAATGTCACATATTTAGCAGATATATTTATGGACAACGGGTTTCAAACTCTAAAAATTCAGTTACTCTTCCTGGCTTTTTTTTTATTTTCTGCATTTGAGATTCAGCAATCAATTTTCTTGAGCCTAATATAGTGAAATTCGCCTAAAAAAGTCGATGTGTCGCCTGAAAGGCGAAGCATTCATTGCTATAACAAATTAGTGGGCGCCTATACGATTCAAGGATGGCTGTTTTATCGGCCGTATCAACGTGTAAACATAGGCATACTAACTAACTGAACAATCGTGGTGTCACGTGCGTAAAATCAAACATGAATATATCTCACTCGATGACCCTCACTGTGATCCTCACGGTGACTCTCACGATGACCACTCACTGTGACAGCGGAAACCCTGCAGCCAGGAAGCGCGGCAGCAGCAGGAGCTAATTGACCTTCGTGCTGCGTGTGACAGCAACGCGAACTAAGCCGCAGAAACACAGCATATATATATGCTAGGTAGACATCCTCGTGCGAGGCTTCTGTTTTATACCTGCGTGCCTTTAATTTCTGTGAACATAACTCGGAATTACACAGAATATTTATTAGAAATTCAAAGCTGGATCCATAGGTAATTATTTGAAAATGGCTAAGCTGTATTCGTTCCGTCACATCTGTCGGAAAATACCCTATTTAGACAAAAATATAACCCATTAAGGGTGTTTGTTATAGCACGATCTGACATGAAAAGCGGTTTAAGCATTGTTATATAGTACGCGGGAGTAGATAAAAATGGAGACAGTGCGCCGCGCGGTGGCGTAGAAGAAACTGATTTGTAAGCTGTGGCATTGGCGGCTCGGGGAGCCTGGCTCGAAAGCGCATGGGCCGTGGCGTGTGCAGTGTTCAAGATTCCGCGTTGGAAGGCAGGTCTTCCTCGCTGGGCGTCCAGCCCATAAAAGCAATCGCCGCACAAGTCACTACGCCTGCCCCCGAAGCAATGCTATCACTACCTGAGAGATCACCACGGCCGGTTCTCCAGTTGTAAAACTGGTCCAGAGGGGCTGCTGTTTCTGAGCCTCGCTAGGGGGCTACGCCGCCGGCTACGCCGCCGGCAGAATCTGACACGGTGGGCTTCTGCTGTGTGCTCCCGAGCACAAGCCCGCTGTCGGAAACCTGAGCACACCGTGGCTATAATTAGTAGAACGAGACGCAGGGCCACCTTAGCTCTACGCGGCCAGACTATATCTGCCGTCCCCCGCAGGGGCGCCTGCGTAAGCAGGCGTTTGGTGTGTTGCGACACCACGGACCCGAGCACATGAGGGTTAGACCCTCCCGCGTGTAGCCGTGCGCGGCTTAGCCGTGTCTGGGGAAAGGGGGATCCTGGGGGCTGAGCCGATGCTGGGTGTTCGGACCTTTATGGCCCCCCGGCGGAGGCAACACACCTCTTCGGCCTCTGCTTCACATAGACGGCACCCCCGGACTGACCCAACCGGGGGAAATCGGCAGTCGCCTTTTCCTGTCTTCCTCTCCAATCTTCGTCTTTTTCTCCCGCTTTTCATCTTTCCTGTCTTCTCATCTTTTCTATTCACTTCCACTTTTCCTGGCGGCAAGGGTTAACCTGGTGTGGCTGTCCTACCTTGGGTATACCATATTGGGTTATAGTAACGGCATACTGCTGGCGCTGTGCAGACTTGTTTATATGTTCTGCCACGTCCCCTTGTTGGGCTCCGTGGTGGGTGGCAGACGCCGTTGCCGAATAAATCACTTATTTCCATGGGATCCTCAAACCCCTTTTCTACCGATCGTGCCTCGAAAAGGGTACGCACCGACGCAACCTCGCTATTCTGGCCCAAAAACAAAGAAACTTTCCCCAAATTCCACGTCTTTCACTGTGAGCAGTCATCTACGAAAGCTAGAGCAATTTCCCCATTTCTTGTGGCCAAGTGCCTAAAAGAAACCATTGGAGCTGGTTATAAGGTAACAAAGATGTCAAGTGGAGATTTGCTCCTCGAACTCAAAGACAAGGAACAACACAACAAACTCGCACACCTCGTAGCTTTTGGTAACATACCTGTTTCTGTGAGCGCACATCGAACTATGAACACAGTGAAAGGCGTGGTATCAGATGAAGACTTAATGACATTGAATGAAGAAGAACTCCTGGATGGATGGAAGGACCAAGGCGTAATCCACGTGCAGCGCATCAAAATCAGGCGGAATGACATCGAAATCCCAACGAAGCACTTAATACTCACTTTCAACTCAACTACTTTACCTGAGACTCTCGAAACCGGCTATGTAAAACTTCATGTTCGACCTTATATCCCCAACCCACGACGATGCTTCAAATGTCAGAGATTTGGTCACGCATCCCAGAGCTGCAGAGGGCAGCTTATTTGCGCAAAGTGCGGCACAACCGCTCACTCTGCTGACGACTGCAATAATGATGAGCTACATTGTGCGAACTGCGACGGCAGTCACCCTGCATACTCCAGAGCTTGTCCAGCCTGGAAGAAAGAAAAGGAAATAATTACAGTAAAAGTTAAGGAGAATATAACATTCCGTGAAGCTCGACAACGGATCTCATCATTATTGTCACTGAAAACATCCTTCGCCGAAGTGGTGCAACGAGGGGCGGCACCACAACGGCTTCTGGCGGTAGCCCGGACCACGCCTAGCGTGCCGAGGCTAACGCCACCCGCCCCTAAGGTGGGAGCAGCCAACGCTGCCCTGCCATCTCTCAAAGTGTCCACACCAGTGGCCTCTACAAGCTCCGGCAGCAGCCAGGCCACTGCAGAGGCCACAGGGGTCCTGTCGACCTCCGGTACGGTGGGGACGAAGACTTCGTCGCTCGAGACGAAGTCTACGCGACGCACACATCGCTCTTTGGAGCGGGTGTCCAGTGCCTCGCAAGAGGCTATGGACACCAGTCCAAGCCAAACGGCGCAGGTAGCGTCGAAGGAGCGGCGAGGTTCTCTTGACCGCTCCAGAAAAGACAAAACACCAATTACAGGGCCTGACAAAGGCCTTGTAAAGTAAAGTCACTCTCCTCCCTTTTCAGACACACAGCGCCTTTTATTTTCATCCAACATGAACACAATAATGCAGTGGAATGTTAGAGGACTAATCCACAACCTAGACGACATCCAAGAACTTATCAATAAATTTAATCCAAAGGTGCTGTGTGTTCAAGAAACGCACCTTAACTCCAGAAACACCAACTTCCTACGTCAGAATATTGTTTTCCGAAGAGATCGCGAGGATTCTGCCACATCATCTGGTGGTGTGGCCATCATACTCGACAGAAGTGTAGCCTGTCAGCCACTTCCACTCAAAACGGCACTTGAGGCGGTAGCCGTTCGCGCTGTACTTCTGGGTAAACTCGTCACCATTTGCTCGCTCTACATACCCCCACATTATCCTTTACACAAGCATGAGTTTCAGTCATTTATAGATGAATTACCAGAACCTTACCTCGTTCTTGGCGATTTGAATGCACACAGCAGCTTGTGGGGCGACACGCGTATCGATGCGCGAGGACGCCTAATCGAACAATTTCTTTTCTCCTCTGGTGCGTGTCTCCTGAATAAAAAGGAACCCACCTACTACAATCTCGCAAACAAAACTTTTTCTTCCATTGATCTCAGTGTAGCTTCCCCGTCTATATTTCCTGAACTCAAATGGGAAGTGATAAAAAATCCTTACGGGAGTGACCACTTCCCCATACTGCTGAGATCACCACTACAAAACGAACCTCCACCACAAGCTCCCCGGTGGAACTTGGATACGGCAGATTGGGAGAAATTCAAGAGTCTTACAAGTGGTATCTCGTGGCCTGACATATCTTTGCTGGGAATTGATGCTGCCGTTGAGTATCTTGCATCTTTCATAATCAATGCTGCTTCTGAATGTATACCAGAAATGAGTGGTGCGACCTGCAAACGCCGTGTCCCATGGTGGAACGAGGAATGTCGGAACGCTCGTAGGAAACAAAACAAAGCGTGGGGGTTGCTACGCGATTCCCCAACTGCGGAGAATCTTGTCAATTTTAAGAAAATAAAATCGGAGGGCAGGAGAACGCGCCGACAGGCCAGGAGAGAGAGTTGGGAGAAGTTTTTATCAGGTATCAACTCATATACAGAAGAGGGCAGAGTCTGGAGAAAAGTTAACAAGATAAAAGGGCTACAAACTTTTTCAATCCCGTTGGTAAACACACAAGGCCACAGTCTGGAAGACCAAGCTAACTGTCTGGGAGCACATTTTGAACATGTGGCCAGCTCATCCCATTATTCACAAACATTTAAAAGGCACAAGGCTACAATAGAAAACAGAAACGAGGCATACAACCAGCAAGAAAAGGTACCGGAAAGAAAAGGTACCGGAAACGAGGCATACAACCAGCCATTCTGCATTGCTGAGCTGTATGCATCACTTAGTTGCTGCAACAAGTCTGCGCCAGGCTCTGACCGCATAGCTTATCAAATGCTGAAGCACCTTCCTCATGAAACAAAGAAAACTCTCCTCTCCCTATACAATGCTATATGGACCTCCGGCAAGATCCCCTCTGCCTGGAAAGAGGCCATTGTCATTCCTATACTGAAGGAGGGCAAGGACCCATCGTCTGCTTCGAGTTACCGCCCTATAGCACTAACAAGCTGCCTGTGCAAACTATTCGAAAAAATGATTAACCGCCGACTGATACATTTTCTTGAATCAAACAAATTGCTTGACCCGTACCAATGCGGGTTTCGAGAAGGTCGATCCACCGCCGACCATTTGATACGTATTGAGACGCAAATTCGTGAAGCTTTCGTCCATAAACAGTTCTTTCTCTCTGTATTCCTTGATATAGAAAAAGCCTACGATACCACGTGGCGGTTTGGAATACTTAGAGACCTCTCGCACGTTGGTATACGTGGTAACATGTTAAATGTCATAGAAAGTTATTTATCTAATCGCACTTTCCGTGTTCGTGTGGGAAATGCTGTATCAAGACCTTTTGTGCAGGAAACTGGAGTGCCACAGGGTGGGGTGCTCAGTTGCACTCTCTTTATCGTAAAAATGAGTTCTTTGCGTTTGTATATCCCAAGAAACATGTTTTATTCTGCATACGTCGATGATGTGCAGATAGGTTTCGCCTCGTGCAACCTCGCAGTCTGTGAGCGGCAGATTCAGCTTGGTCTGAACAAGGTGTCTAAGTGGGCAGACGAGAATGGATTTAGCCTTAACCCACAAAAGACTACCTGCGTCCTGTTCTCCAGAAAGAGGGGTCTGCACCCCGACCCTGACATTGAGTTGCAGGGAGAACGCGTGCACGTAAAAACAGAACATAAATTTTTAGGTATGATTCTAGATACGAAGCTTACATTTGTGGCACACATACGGTATCTAAGAAACAAGTGTATGAAAACAATGAATATTCTAAAAGTGTTGTCACGCACCGCTTGGGGTAGTGACACACAGTGTCTTTTAAATTTGTACAAGAGCCTCATACTTACAAGATTAGATTACGGCGCCATAGTGTACCATTCCGCTACGCCAAGCGCCCTAAGGATGCTGGATCCCGTACACCATCTAGGCATCCGCCTAGCCACTGGTGCCTTCAGGACAAGTCCTGTGGCAAGCCTGTATGTAGAGGCGGACATGTGGTCGCTTGATATGCAACGTTCATCCTTAAGCCTCACCTATTTCCTGAAAGTAAATTCAAACCCGGAACATCCGTCCTTCTCAACCGTAAATAATATGACCAGTTCCACACTCTTTAATAACCGGCCGACAGCAAGAGAACCCTTTTCACTACGTGTAAGAAAAATTAGTGAAGAAATGGACATCCCACTACTTGAAAATACTCTGATGGCCCCAGCAAAGCCAATGCCACCGTGGCAGTGGCAACTCATAGAGTGTGATACTTCGTTTGTAGAGGTCACAAAAGATGCTCCAGAGGCACATATCCGGATGCATTTTCTGGAAATCCAGTTCAAGTACTCGTCCTGCACTCAGTTTTACACCGACGCTTCCAAGTCACATGCAGGGGTATCTTATGCAGTAGTCGGCCCATCGTTCTCCGAGTCCGATGTACTGCACCCGGAAACAAGCATTTTTACGGCTGAGGCCTATGCACTTTTATCGGCTGTGAAGAGTATAGGCGAATCAAAACTCAAAAGATCAATAATATTTACAGACTCCCTAAGCGTCGTAAAAGCCGTCATGACTCTACATAGACACAAAAACCCTATACTTATTGAACTGTATTCTGCTCTGTGCAAGGCATACCTGTCTAACCAGCATATTATTATATGCTGGGTGCCTGGCCATAGAGGCATTGAGGGCAATGTTCTGGCTGATCAAATGGCCACATCAACTACATCGCGAGCCCTTAACCCTACCGCTTCTATCGCTGCCACAGATCTCAAGCCCTACTTGAGAAAGAAACTTCGAAGCCACTGGCAGCGCTTGTGGGATGCCGAAACGAACAATAAGCTCCACTTAGTTAAGCCACAGATTGGCCCGTGGCATCATGTTACGAAAATACGAAGAACTAATGTCCTATTCTCTCGTCTGAGAATAGGACATACATATGGCACCCACAATTTTCTATTAACTGGAAATGACCCGCCAACCTGTGGTAGATGTGGAGAGAGGCTTACTGTGCTACACGTGCTCGTGGAGTGCAGGGAAGCCGAAAGAGAGAGAAAAAGACACTTCCCTTTAGCGTACCAGTACCGTCTCCCTCTCCACCCTGCTATGTTCCTTGGCGACGAACCTCTGTTTAGCACTAAAGCTGTTCTGGCATTTCTGAGCGATGTTGTACTGCATGTTATTTGCCCAATAGTTTCGTAGCGCGTCCTCTCTTCAGAGAGATGTCGCCGCGACAGTAGTTTTGCATAGCACGCGCCTCCAGGCCCTTACGTTTTCAAAGGGTCTGTCAAGGCAGTAGTGCTTTTTAAAAACATTTGTCTGTGATATATTTTCGCCTATCGTCATTATCTTGCAATTTGTTCTTTCGTGATCATAGTGCACCTCATTAGCCATTGCCATAATTTTATTACATATACATTTTACGCATTTTACAGCGATTGTTTTTAGGCCCTTTTACAGCCACGACACATCTACCTTTCGCAATTCATTGCTCCATTGTCAACTCATGAACATTGGCCTGGCGCTCTTTGGCCATATCTGGCCCTTGCGCCATTAAACACCATACATCATCATTATATCTGCCGTACGACCCAGCTGTCGGATACTAGTTGCACGACCTCTCCGACATGGCGACATCTGCTTCTACGTGAACTGTAGGCTGCCTCCTTACGGTTGACTAATTAATATGTACCTGCGTGTCCTCTGGTACGTTTTTTGGAGAACCATCACGTGTGTGTGCTGTTTTTATGTGGAAACACTGTCTAATAGAAGTCACATGTGTTTGTACTCTGGTGTACTTTATCTCTTTCTGGAGTGATCCTGAACCCAATACCATCACAAGCCGTTTATCTCGACACTAGCATATGAAACATACTTGCCATCATGCGAACAATAAATTTTATAAAAAAAGCTTGCCTTACGCACACACCTTTTGTGGGATACGCAGATACTTTATAAAGAATGGTTTAGTTTTAGACTCGGGACACAAGAAGTAGCAGCAATGTCATGATGAAACTGAAATCAGTTCAGCAAAATGATGACGTCGGAATGACAACGACAGCAGGAACGCGGCATGTCGGCGCTGCAATGACGTCATGCCATTGCCACCAAGGCTTCGTCGGCAGGCACTCACTTTCATGCCATCATGGTTCCATCGTAGACATTTCTTCATCATGCTTGGCATATTTATGATATTTGCTTGTATTGCGAAGTGAAAGGGCAGTTGAGAGAAGTAAACAAAGAAACAGTTCGTAATGCAACAGTTACAACAGCCCGAAGCAGCTACAGCATAGCAAGTGTAGTAAGTTGTTCTGAAACAAAAATGAAGTTCAAAATTACAATCGGAAAAAAAAAAACTAAGCAGAAAACATATAATGCCCAAAGCGCGCGCTCTGCAAAACAAGCAATTACGCTTCGCCTACTGGGTCTTGTGCATTGCAAGTGGAGTAAGATTATCGCTGAAGCGTTGTGCTTTTCGCGAGCCGAAATGCCCGTAAAACTATGTTCGCCTTGCGGCTTGTACGAAGACGTCATGCGGCTGTCGCACCATTTCCTGTGCCCCGCCCCCGCCAGACTGGTCAGAAATTGCTGCGAGCACCTCTGCTTGCTCTCGTTCATAGACGCGTTTCAGCAGAAACTTCCGAAAGAGTCCCTGAGCCGCAATTAGTAGTGGTACTAGGGGTAAATTATTTTACCAATAGCAATTGCAGTAGAGTGTATGGGGAGGTTTAGAACGCAGTAAGTTATTAATGAAAAACGAACTGTGTAGAGGCGAACATATCGGAGCCGCTGGGCTCGTTAGAGCGGGTCTGTGCGGAATGCAACAGTTCTTCACGACTTTCAAAGAATCAATACGGCGCGCAGTTTTCAGGTGACCCGAGGGGCAGAAGCGCTTTGCTTGACCTACCACGGCGAGACTGCAGTACGCTTCTGGCATCTGGTGCATACAACACGTGTGCTATGGACGAGCCGTGCAACTGCATAAAGCTCATGTAATTGTAATCTCCTTCTTAACAACATACAACCAAGCGCATGTTGAAGAATTTTGTTCTGCTTTCACGAGTGCCAAGAACTACAAGATTGGTTGATTCCTCTTTCAGGTGAATTGGCCATGATGCAAAAGCCATGCGGACCTATACGCATAGCAATTTGCAGAATTCAGTGCAGATGGTTATGCGTATAAACCGCCTAGGTTTATGTGTGCTGTCTTGCGTAGAGTCATTTTGAGCGATGACGTAGTTTGGATTAACGAAAGTGTGCGGGAGATATTCCAGAAAAAAAGCGTTCATGTCAAAAACGAAAGTGAGTGCACATTGAAGTGAGGTGAGTCCACCGTTGAATGAAATAGTGAACGGGGACGCCGTAACTAAGACACTTGCCTACTAGTTTGTTCCTTGCAGCCTTTAGGTAAATTCCTGCAAGGTCAGGAAATGTAATACGCATTGTCCCAGTGTTCCTACTTTCCCTGTCGCCATCGTTTGCTGAATAAATGTGTGTCTTGTAAGCAAATTTAGCGCTGCTTCTCAAGTGCTTTGAAAATCTGTATTTGTTGTGCTGCTGCTCGCTGGGACATAGCGAAAAAAATTATATCTGAAGTACGTGCAGTAACGACGCACTTAACCTGAAGAGGCGTAACAATTGGACGCAATATTGCACAGAATGTTCTGAAGGCTTTACTTTGTATGAGTTATCACCCTATTCTTTTCCTACGTTGTGGTACGTTCTAGCTAACACAAGCAACCCTGTCGAGC
>NC_051157.2:118105505-118207138 GCF_013339745.2 Dermacentor silvarum | reverse complement strand
TATCTCTGTTGAGTCCGGTCCTATACGTGTAGGGGAGGCGGGCTCATTACGAGCGTTAACTCTGTATCTTGAATGTCTTGGCATAGCATTTTGCTTTTACTCTTGTACCATACCCCCAGGCACCGGTGGGGCCATTGAAGTCTCCCCTATGATCAGAGGATAGTCCCTGCCATCACCACAGCCTTTCTAAAGAGAGTTACGAAGCGCTGTCTTTTTGGGTTGGATTAATATAAATTTAGAATAAATATACTGGAGGATTCCTCCATCTGGGGAGGAGCTCTATTAGCACGTGTTCAATGTCTGAGATTTGGGTTTCATGCCGAATCACCACTAGCCCTTCATCACTAGTGTAGTTAATGTTCTGTTATTCCCATTCGGGGGCCCGATAGCTTGAATCCCGGCTGTTTCGCCAGCCCATGTGTTTCCTGGAGAATCATAACGTCCGGTTTAGTCTTGTTTTTAAGGTATTGTTGCAGGACGACCTTTTTGGATTCGTAGCTCCTGCAATTCCACTGCCATAAGATAAGGTCGCTTTTCCCACGCTTTCCCATCTTACGGTGGGGTTACCGCGGAGGGGGCCGGAAGGAAGGAGGGCGCTCTTAAAACAATGTTAGAAGAGCTAGAATTCCCAGCTGCTTGTAAATTTTGTAGATTCCCTGCCGAGCTGATCACAGGCGTGTTGTTGATTGGAGGCGATGGGGTTCTTCTCGGGATAAGTTCTGTTATCCTAGTATTAATTTCGGCCATATTGGCCTCCATTTCATCTAGCCTGCTCAAGATCACCTCAAGAGAGGAGGAGGAAAAAACATTTATTAAGAGAAGGCTGCCGTACGTTCGCGTACGGCAGCCTCTTCTGCCGTGCGCTGCATCCGAGGCCTACCCAGGGTGAGGGCCGAGAATTCATTGTGTGACGTGCGTAATGCAATGCAGATATATAAAGTTCATGTGGGTAGCTTGGTGTTGCAGTTCCCATTGTTATTATTGGTACAACCGCGAATGTAAACTGTAGTGTTCTCCGATTGTGTGTGCAGATGCTCAGATTGCTCTTTTGTGTGCGCAGATGCGCAAATAGTACTATTGTTGAGGTCGCGGGAGGTCGGGGGTGAGTCGCGGTAGTATTGCATGAGGTCGCGGGATCGAATCCCGGCTACGGCGGCCGCGTTTCTATGTGGGCGAAATGCGAAAACACCCGTGTACTGAGCGTTTAGGTGCACGTTAAAGAACCCCAGGTGGTCCAAATTTTCGGAGTCCCCCACTACGGCGTGCCTCATAATCAGATCATGGTTTGACACGTAAAACCCCATATCTAAGTTTTTTTTTAATTGTGCATGTCGGCTTTCCTGTTGTGGGTTTTGGGCACTCACGGACGAATCAGTGAGACATGCAACTTCGCTTCAATAACCGCAAGTGATGCGCCCGTGTCCACCAAGGCTGTCTGTACACCTTCAACATACACCAACAGTACATTTGACGGGCGCCCCGGAAGAGCTTGATGCAGTCCAAAAGATGCAGCTTCCCCCCTGAAGCCGCACTGCTTAGTTTTCCGGGCGATGATCAGAGGCTGAAGGAGGCGGGTCGAAGTAGTGAAGAAGAGCGCCGAATCTGTAAAGGAGAGCGACGTCGCGGGGAAAAGGGTGTACTGGCTGCGCCGAGTTTGGCGGAGATGGTGGACGAGGTGAATAAGTCGGGTAAGAGGGACGATGGTTAGGTCCAGGTGCAGAAAACTCATCCCATTCAACATCGTCATAGCCTGGCTTTTTGTATTGTTGGCGACAACGACAAAACCTTGAAATATGGCCGCGGAGGCCGCAGCAGAAGCAGACCAGTCGAGATAGCGCCAGGGGTGATAAGACTGAGGCGATGCTCTCGGTTTGAGACGACTCAGCGAAACCTGCGCTGCGGGCGGCTGTTCAAGGTGATTGCTGGGCGGGTGGCACAATAGTGGCATTCTGAGTGTAAGTTGGTGGTTGCGTGGGATGTCGGCTCGGGACTGGCGCGCAGGTCAGGGAAAGCCAGTTTTCCTTTATGATATTGCGCATACTACCACCAGGAAGTTTCATACGATCCTCAATAGGGCATGGACCAGCTTAGGCATGCAGTTGCTTTCGAATGAGAGAACGGCTTAGTGCACGTAGCTCGCTGCCGTTGGTGGTCCTGAGATCAGGCATGTGAGGTTGCAAGCGTATAGTCTTAAGCTCATCGAGGCGCTGACACATACTAATAATATCGGCAACGGTGGTTGGGTTCTGAACCAGATGAGCATTGAATGCTACTGGCCCGGTTCCTTTGAGAAGGTTGGGCACACGGTCATTCTCCGCAATTGAGCTTTTAACGCGGTGGCATAGGGCAAGGACGTCTTCTATGTAAGAAGTGTACGACTCGCCGGTGTGCAGAACACGCTCAGCAATCTTCTTTGCGATATCCGAGCGGACAGTAGGGTTCGCAATAATCTGGCGTAGTTGACGAGTAAACGAGGTCCAAGTGGCGAAATGGTTCAACTCATGGTTGAAGAACCAAGTTTTGGGGGCACCCGTGAGATATAGAATGCGACGCGCGTAAGTTTTGAAAAATCACCCCAACGATTTACGGCACTCACACGGTCGTACTGTTCCAGCCATTCCTCAACATCGTCTCCACGAAGTCTAGCGAACACCCGTGGGTTTTTTGTAGGGATGGTGATCGCCCAAGCAGGGATAGCAGCCGGGGTTGCGGCGGAATGCTGCTGCCTTGGGCTGCTGATCTTGCGACATCGCCAACTGCAGTTGGTATAGGTGGCGACCCGAACGGAGCTCCAGTGAAGTGGTCTAGTTGAAGTTAGGGAAGGCCGGTAGAGTGAGAGGACTGAAGGACCGGATAGCACTCTCCGCTATTTGTGAGACAACGGTGAGGTCGCAAGTCTCTTCTTTATTGTCCCGAGCCAAATCCACACGACGATGGTCTCAAGTCGTGATGATGAGTATGTGCAGATGAGAAGATGAATCGCAAGTACAATGCTCACATATATATATTGTAAGATGGCACTTGGTACGAAGGCAGAGCCCTTGTATTTCAACCAGTGTTGTACAAGTTCCTCTAAAACAGGAACAAAAGCTCGTTCCTTCCCAATCTTAGAACAAGTTCCCGTTACAAGTACTGTAATGCGAAAGGAACGCGTTTCCAGTTGCACTTCTACCATTGTAACGTGGAGTTACATTAGGTTACAATTGATTTTTGTAAATCAAACGATTTTGTAAATGAAAATATAGTGTCAAAAAATCCTGCGACGAAATAAAGTGAGCAATTTAAAACATCACATTGAACGTCATATATTATACGAATTTGAACATCGCCGGCGGCCGATTATCTCGAGATAAAAAGAATCCAAAGAAACGCTCCTAGACTAATTTTTTTCGGCAGCACCGGACATACTCCAGACATGTCTAACTGCAACTTTCGTGCTCGTCTATTGCAAGTGCAACAAATATGGCGCTTTCCACTTAGGTCTTCAAATGCGCAGTCAGGATACTGCACTTCAGATCTGAAAATAGAAAGTACTCACATGCACCAATATCCTCCTGAGACACGAACACAACAACGGGACATAATCGCTCTTCAAGGTAGTTTTTATTGTCGACTGTTATGTCATGAACTTGAAAAACATTTTTTTAATTTAAATACCACGGATAGAAACCAAGAGCTCCGTCTCCATGTACGTGAAAAACATGAATATCTCCATCATCTCCTTATGTCAGAGAGGGCACGGCAGCTTGCTGGCGGACAGCATGCCTAAATCGCCATTACTGCTTGTGCAGGTTTTGCCGTGGTTTTTCGCCGTGGTATCTACAGCAAACAACGGGACTCAACCAAGATTCTTCGATGTGCCGCAACGTGGCAATGACACTGCGGACCGTCTACTTGTCAACGCCTACCCCACAGGAGTGACGTCATCGCTGGACAACCTAGAAAAGGCGCATCCCGGCATCGATTTCTTCAGAGGGCACGGCAGCTTGCTGGCGGACAGCATGCCTAAATCGCCATTACTGCTTGTGCAGGTTTTGCCGTGGTTTTTCGCCGTGGTATCTACAGCAAACAACGGGACTCAACCAAGATTCTTCGATGTGCCGCAACGTGGCAATGACACTGCGGACCGTCTACTTGTCAACGCCTACCCCACAGGAGTGACGTCATCGCTGGACAACCTAGAAAAGGCGCATCCCGGCATCGATTTCTTCAGAGGGCACGGCAGCTTGCTGGCGGACAGCATGCCTAAATCGCCATTACTGCTTGTGCAGGTTTTGCCGTGGTTTTTCGCCGTGGTATCTACAGCAAACAACGGGACTCAACCAAGATTCTTCGATGTGCCGCAACGTGGCAATGACACTGCGGACCGTCTACTTGTCAACGCCTACCCCACAGGAGTGACGTCATCGCTGGACAACCTAGAAAAGGCGCATCCCGGCATCGATTTCTTCAGAGGGCACGGCAGCTTGCTGGCGGACAGCATGCCTAAATCGCCATTACTGCTTGTGCAGGTTAGTCAGCGTGGTAATTTGCCTGCTTATCGTAGTGATAATAGGTTTTTGTTGGTCATGCCGTGCCCTCAAAAGTGTTCTGCAATTTTGTCTGACTGCTGGTCGATGCTCATGTTGTTGCTTGTGTCCGGTGACATAGAACAGAACCCTGGGCCGAAGGTTAATGAAATGTTGCAGGTTATTATTGATAAGCAGGAAGTTGGAGACCGCAAGATGGACCAAATAAGAGAGGAAGTTGCGGCTGTTAATGCTAAAACTGATAAGTTACAGGGTATTCTGACTTTGTTTGAGGAGATGAGCAACAAAATTGAAAAATTGGAATCTGTTGTCCAACAGCAAGCATTGAAGTTAATCGAGTATGAAAACAGAAGTAGGCGTAACAACCTCCTAGTATTTGGAATCAGTGAAAGTGCTGATGAAACAGAAATTAAACTCAGAGAACAGGTCCTGGACGGTATTTTTGACAATACTTTGGGGGTCCCCGTCAGGACAGTTGAGAGAATTCACCGTATTGGAAAGCGAATCCGGATAGGTCAAGACCAATTATTATGAAGTTCCTTGATTCCAGGGAAAAGGACAGTGTACTAAAGAACTGTTTTAAACTGAAGGGCACTAATGTTCGTGTCAGCCAAGACTATGCTAAAGAAACAGCGGAAATACGAAGAAAGCTATGGGAAAGTGCAGCATCGGACCGGTCAAAAGGCACGAAAGTCAAGCTTATCTACGATAAACTTAAAATAAAAGACAAAATGTACACTTGGGACCTCACACAAGATAAGCGCACACTATGTGGACACGAAGAAAGTAGATCCGGTAAAGAAAAACAGAAAAAAGTTGATACGGCTAGCCTCCCGCCTAACTTGGACGATTCAGGAAGTTCGATGGTGACGCCCAGCTCGTCACCTACGTCATAGCTATGTTTTCTTGTTTTAAACGCACGCAGCATCGTTAACAAAATAACTGATCTGGAATTTCTACTGCTTTCACAGAGCCCTCATATGGTTTTGATAACAGAAACCTGGCTGCACTGTGGTATACAAAATGACGTAATTATTCCCCCTGGTTACCAAATGTTTAGGAAGGACCGCGATTCACGTGGCGGAGGAGTGTGTATCATAATAAAAATTCTGTCCATGCGACCCTAATTGATAGTGACATCCCTGAAACAGTTTGGTGCAGGATTTCTTTTCAAGGTGTTGTTTATCTTGTCGGTGCAATATATCGGCCACCTGCGACTTCCCTGGACATGCTAAACCAACTGAGCGCATTCTTGTGCGACAATGTACATAGGAACACACGGTTAATTATGGCCGGAGACTTCAATTTACCACACATTAACTGGCAGGACCTAGCTTGCAGCGGCGTTGAAGCATCCAGTGCTGATAAACTACTAGATTTAATGTTTTCTTTTAATCTGAATCAAATCGTTCAACAGGATACAAGAATAACTTCTAGGTCGCGGTCATTGTTGGACCTAGTGTTCCTATCCAATAATATAGAAAATCATTTGTTGACAATTGAGGACGGTATTTCTGATCACAAAATGATTGTAGTGAATGTGACCGCTAGCAATGTGCCCCATAAGAAATACTCTACTGTAATTACGATAAAAAACTACAAACGTGCTGATGACAATTCAATTTTAGATTTTTTGGAATTTTCGTTCGGCCAATTTGAGCACCACGCAAAGGAAAAATCTGTAGATGAGCTATGGCATGAATTTAAGGATGTAGTAAACCATTGTGTGGACCGATTTGTGCCAACTCAAAAAAAGAAGTCTAAACAGCGCCGTCCTTGGATTACCCGCGGTATTATTCACATGAAAAGAAAGCTAAAACGACTGCGTAAAAAGAAAAAGGGTTCGGACGGAATAGCGAGGCTTCGTGCAGAATTAAGACGTACTCTGACACAATCCAAAAAGCAGTTCTTTGAAAAAACACTGACAGGGTTCCTAAAAAGTTCTCCACAAAAATTCTGGAGATATCTCAGCAGTAGGAAAGATAAAATTGAAGAAATCGTAAAAGGCACTGGAACGTTAACAAAGACTGCCGACATTGCTGAGCATTTCAATTACTTCTTTCAGTCTGTGTTTACTAACAACACAAACGCGAATACAGGCGAGCATTTACAGTATATTATACATTATCCAATGGAAAATCTTGTAATCAAACAAGAGGGAGTATTCTAATTGCTGCTGAATTTAGATGCAAAAAATCTAGTGGACCCGACGGGGTTTCTGCTGATTTTCTGAAACGCTATGCCGAGTGGATGTCCTACTACCTAACGATAATTTTCGAGAAATCATTACATACGCATTCATTACCCAAGGACTGGCGCAGGGCCGTAGTTATACCAGTGTACAAAGGCGGTGATCGCACGCTTGTAAATAATTACCGTCCCATTTCACTCACATGTATCAGTTGTAAACTTCTGGAGCACATCATCGCAAAACACATCTTAAAATTTCTAGAAGAGAATAGATTACTTTACTCATACCAGCATGGCTTCCGTACTGGACTATCCACCATTACACAATTAATCGAAGTGGTTCATGATCTCGCTGCAGCCTTAGACGAGAAGCACCAGATTGACGTCATTTGTATAGATTTTGCAAAAGCCTTTGATAAAGTGCCGCATGATAAGCTGATCTTTAAACTGAGAGAAATAGGTATCGATGAAAGGCTAGTGCTTTGGATAAAAGAATACTTAAATGATCGCAAACAGACCGTAAGTTTAGATGGCAGTTTGTCGAGTCCACTCCAAGTGCTATCAGGTGTTCCTCAGGGATCGGTGTTGGGTCCACTGTTACTTCTTATATATATCAACGATATCCCATGTGTTGTTGAACAACCGGTGAAACTGAAGCTTTTTGCAGATGACTGCCTAATTTATTCTACCGTAACCAATGTTCAGGATCAACTCAGAATTAGTCGTTGTTTAGAAAATTTCAGTCAATGGTGTAATTTATGGGGAACGAAAATAAACTACTCTAAATCAACATACACACATATGACTAGAAAAGTAAACGTCCTACCTTTTAACTATTACATCGATGGTAATTTGTTAGTTCGTGCTAACCAGTTTAAATATTTGGGTGTTACAGTCACGCATAATCTGACATGGCATACGCACATAGAAAATGTGTGCTCGAAAGCGAACCAGAAACTAGGTTTCTTAAGGCAAAAACTACATCAAGCTTCGCGAGATGTAAAGCTGATAGCTTACAAAACTTTTGTTAGGCCGTTACTTGAATATGCCTCAGTCATCTGGAGCCCTCATCAAAACGCATTGACTACAAGGCTAGAAAAAGTTCAACGTCGTGCTGCGCGCTTCATATGCGCAAAGTACCGCAGATTAGATTCTGTCACACAGATGTTGCAGTCATGTGAATTGGAAACACTAGAAACACGAAGGAAAAGGAATCGGCTCAAAGTGTTTTTCAGGATACTACATGGTCATTTGAAAATTAACAAAGATGAGTACGTGCAACTCCCAGGGAAACGAAGCAGTCGTGTCAATCACCAATATGTTTTGAGACCATACTTTGCTCACAGTGATGTGTTCCGCTATTCTTTTTTCCCCGCCGTGATTGAACTTTGGAATGCGTTACCAAGCTTTGTGGCAAATGCCAGTGATGTTTGTGAATTTGAAAAATCGTTAAACGCGTATTTCTGTGATTTCGCTTCTACTTGATGTACCTGTATATATGATTTGTCTGTATTTAAAACCCTCCCTGTAAGAACCCTCAACAGAGGGTTGACAGTATGATTAAAATAAAAATGTTAGCTGTGGTAAAAACTGCATTTCATTGTTTAAACGCTGAGATGAAGATGTAACTACGTGTAATACATTGCCATGTTGCTGCAATGTCCGGTATTTTCACGCAATCTCGGTGACCTTGAAACACGCCTCCAAATATTTCGGCCGTTTTGGACGACACAAAGCTCTAGACCAATTTATTGTCAAATTTCTCCAAAACGCATGACAAGAATATGAGTAAACCACTTCTTTACAGTTACACATGCACCGTATTTCATCCCAAGAGTGAATATTTTGCGCAATCCCTTCCGGGTCAATTTCGAAAAAAAGTTGAAGACAATGTGCAATGTATTGTAAAGGGGTCTCAGGAAGATATAATTATATTTCTTGCACAAGAAATCGCATCGAAAGGAACAATACATAGGCGTTTAATGAATGCTGATTCAATATTGCAGTATGAGGGAAAAAAGAAATGTCAAGAATAGATATTCGCAATTTAGTGAAGATCCTTGTTTGAACTAGGCAAGAGTTACATCTCGATGTCAGTGTCCGATAAGCCGGTATGGAGAAAAGAAACTACAGGGGGGAGCGTCACGTGACAATCTCGATGCCTAGTCATAAAAAGAGATATATAATGGAGAACTCACGAAAGAAAATGCACCATAGTAACTTGACAGGCAAGCGTTAGTTCTTTAAGCCTCATGCGGTCGCCCATCCGCCCTGCATGATGTGCTGCGTACGTGCGTGCGTCTGTTCAGTGCCGTGGAATGTTTACAGAAGGAACGCCGTTCGCTCTGCAGTTCCTTCGTAAAACTAACGAGTTAGCTTTACAGTTCCACCGACCCTAAAGGAACGGTGGCATTCCTCCGTTCCTTCCAAAAGGAACTAGTTCCAGGAACGCCGTTTCGTACAACACTGATTTCAACGCAACCGTGCGAGCCAGCCAGCGAGCACCAACCCGACACGATCACGATGATTATGAGGATAGGTACATACAGATGAAGACGATGATGAACTACACAGTTAGCCCTCAAATAAACTCCCCCACCCCCACTTCACGAAAGCGGTCGGCAAGGTAGAAAGGGTACGGACGCCAGAGATACGGCTTCAGGCGAGAGACGTGAATGATTTCGGTGCGGCGGCAACGGCGGTCAATAGCCGAGCTAACAAGAGCGACGCGATAGCTAACCGCAGATTTCTTTCAAGCACGGTGTACGGGCCGAGATACCCGTGAAGAAATTTTAGAACGTAATCTGTCATGGACTCATTCCTATAGCCATTTCGGGTCGCGCTGATGCCGCCGCCGCCGCGTAACCGCTACCGCCGGAAATGTGAAAAAAATCACAGCATATCCACGAAGTGAATGATGATGAGTGGGCGAAGCACCGGGGGATTATTCGGGTAAACCACAGCTACGGACGAGAGATAAAGAGAGCGCGCGTCGGGAACGAACGCCCTTGTGCACCGCAGCGCCAATAGCTACGGACGAGAAAGAAAGAGAGCGCGCGTCGGGAACGAGAGAAAGAGAACGCGCGTCGGGAACGAACGCCCTTGTGCACCGCAGCGCACCTAGCTACGGACGAGAGAGAAATACGTTTAGTTTATACCGACATCTGGTAGTAGCGTTAAGACTGGTTACACACTACGACGGGGACGAACGTGTGCCGCTATAAGGAGCTTCGCCCCTAAAACGCCGGAAGCGTTCTCCGGAAGCCGGAAGCTGGCTTCCGGAACCGGAAGTGGAACCGGAAGTGGAAGTCGGCTTCCGGTTATACTATACATATACATATATATGTATATATGGGTATGCATACATATAGGGACACACAACGCCATCTATTGAGCAATTCATAAAACTAGACGTGGCTACCTACTACGACGGGGACGAACGGGTGCCGCTATAAGGAGCTTCGCCCCTAAAAATGCACCCGGTCTCAGCCGGGATCGAGCCCAGGCCCGCTGCGCTGGAGTCGGATATTTTCCCACTAATCCACGCAAGCGCTTGCTATAGGGCAGCGGAAAAAACCCTATAAAAGCAAACACAGACGATCCGAGCCTCCGCCAGTATGGTGGCGCCGTCTAGTAAAGGCGCAGATGACGAGATGCCATTCAGACGAGACGCGCAAACCCCCCCCCCAAAAAAAAAAAAACGCGATCCCCAGTCTCCACCAGTATGGTGGCGCCATCTAGTTAACGTGCCTGCAAACGCATCGTGCGCAGCTCGCCATCGACGCCGGGCGGATAGTTCAGATCGTTCTCGTCAAAACGAGGCGAAGAGACTTTGTCGCGAAGAACCTGGTGGCGTGGGGCCGAAATTGGAGCGACTCTTGAGCCGCTCCACCAGCTTACGCTATGGCTGTGCTGCGTGTGCCGCGCAGGCCTGTGACCTTTTTTTCACAGGAACTCGAACAGGTACTCGAACAGGTGTCCCCGTACTCGAACAGGTGTCCACAGGAGCACTTCGTCGCCTGGGCGGCACGAAATAAAACGACGCGTTGCATCACAGCGGATTTTCCTCTTGTCCTGAATGGTCGCGGTGTTGGCGCGCGGAAATTCACGGCAGTGGGCGATGCGGGCGGGGAACTCTTTGGGAAGAGATGTGAATGGGACAGAAGGTGTAGAGAGAAAAGTTGTGTCCAAAACAAAGGACTGTTTACGGCCGTATACGAGGAAAAAGGGGCTGTAGTTTGTTGTGCGTTGAACGGCCGTGTTATAAGCAAACGCGACGAAAAGTAGTACAGTGTCCCTGTTTCTGTGGTCGGGGGTTTAACATACATGGAAATAATGTCAAACAGAGTTCCATGAAAACGCTCGGTAGGACCATTCGTTTGGGGATGACACGCTGATTTACTATTATGGAAGGTCTCAGTTGCCTGCAGGACTTGAGCAAGATCATACGAAAGAAATATCTGGCCACGGTCACTCAGAAGAACACGAGGCGCACCGTGGCGCAAGATAATGGCGTGCAGGACAAACTCGGCGACTTCAGAGGCATCACCAGAAGGAAGAGCTGCCGTCAGAGCGTAGCAAATGAGATGGTCCACGGCGATCACAACCCAGCGGTGCCCCGCGGGTGTATAAGTCTAACCCCAGTGGCGTACCAACGATTTCTTGAGGGAGGGGGGGGGGGAAGCCGCCAATGATATGACTCTCTCTCTCTCTCTCTCTCTCTATATATATATATATATATATATATATATAGTGCATATTACTATTAAAATAGGTGACTGTCTGCAAAAGCGTCTGTAAGGCTGTATCGTACAGACTGTTGTGTCTGGCAGTCCTTCGGGGCAAAGGAGGCCTCATCGACAGACGGGGAAGCTATCAAGTGCTCTTAGCGCTTGTCGGTTCTCGCAGCCGGGAAGTGTCTCCTGGGACGGATGGATGAGCACTTAGTCTCCAGGCTGCCTCATGCGCCGCTAAACGGCAACGTCGCCATTTGGTGCGTTTCCGAGAAATTACCAGCGCCACCCGAACTACGACGAGGCCCGGCGCCGACTGTGACGCGCCAACCTGGAGCCCTTTCAAGACAACAGCCGCCGTCGCTGCAAATGGTGGCTTCCGCGAACTGACGGCTACGGAGAGGCGACTCTTGACTGGAAATTGCGGCTTCCGCGAACTGACCGCTACGGAGGTGGCCATTGGCTAAGAATAAATAAAGTGCATTCCCTCGTCGTCTGAAAGAGGGAAACGGAAGGCATAAAAAGGCGAGCTGGAGTGTTGTGAGGATGGAAACGCTACTACATGCAAAGATCTTAGCACGTAGACGGCTCCGATATCATGGTGCCCTTCTTGTAAAATACCAACATGTACAGTGTATATAAAACAGTTTTCTGATTCCTCTGGACGTCTCCTTCTCCCGGCCCCTGGAACGGCACCACCCACGGAACCTTCGTGGCCGCCCGGACAACGGCTTTCGCAACAAGACGTAGACCTATTTTGTACAGCCCTAGAAAAACCATTTGCATTTGCCTTTATTTCTTGCAACTCCATTTTTGCTAGATTTTGGTTGAGTTCACCGTTCTCCCATGAAGCGAGATAAATTCTGCTTTGTTCGTAAAACACATTAATGAAGCTACGGTTTACTTGCACGCGTAAGTTACTGCAAAGTCATAGTTAGTCCCTGCCTTTGAAGTTCTCCTACATATTGCCCATAACGTGCTCTTTATTTTCGCGAAATATAAACAAAGTGTCTTATTTAATTCACCGAGGACATAGCTGAAACCATGTAGGAACGTCTTATGACGCATGAAAACAGGGGGGGTGAAATTTCTCGCTGGTACCTCCTCGCCCGCACTCCTCCTCCTTCCTTTTCCTTCTGCTGTACTCTCCACCGCCGAGGCGCGGATAATCTAAGCCCACGGTAGTAGAATAGGAGAGGTGGCCAAACTTTAGGCCAAACGAGCGCCGCAAGCGCGTCGCGGCAACTCTCGAGTTTCTCGAGTTTCTACAGCGGTCTCCAAGGGGCGACAAGGGTTTTATGGCATCAAAGACGCGTATCGCAAGCTTTCGCTGTGCTGTAAAAAGTCGGTTATTATGGCACATTTTGTGGCTTTAAAACGTTCTTTATGCTTTTAATAGCTTGTAGAGGCTGTCTGCTGGCCCTGCCCTGAAAAACAAGGGTGCCAGTCTCTAGGGAGCTCAAAAATTTCTAATCGGCGCGGGTAACCTCGACAAGACTGACACAGAGCGCCGATCGCAAGGGACGCGCGTATATTTTTCTGGAAGCGTGAAAATTCTTACCGGCGAGTGTACGGCGTAAAAAAAAAAAAGGTTTTCACGTCATTGTGGGTTGCTTTGAGCTTATTGGCGTAGTTTATTTATGATCGCCTGGCTGTAACTAAATTTCACTGTTGCGCAGTCAGCAATTGTTTAAATATTGTTCCGCTCCCGTCAGGCGCCGTGCAGGCGCCTGGACTAGTAGAGTCACATGGCGAGTGCAAACGTGCACGTGCCTACGAAATCTTGAAGACTGCAAACGACGGGAGTAGACGCCGCTGTGTGCAGACACAGTGGCGCCACCGCGCCTTCGTGCTCTCGGCCGACCACTCTGAGCAACAACGAAAAGAAACGGCGTGAAACACGCAGTAAGTGAAGACGCGGTGACCGCTGTAGAGGCGGCGCAGTGGACTTCACTTGGGATGCACACTGCAGACAGATCGCGCACGCTGAAGCTTCTACAATGAGTATCCCGGTGTTGCAGAAAGGGTCGATAAACGTTGCTTTTTAAATCAGCCGGTCCTCCCAGTGATATAATAGAGAGGTTTAGCTTGTCCGGTAATCGGGTAAACGCGAGCACACCGGGCGTTGGGGCGTTTTGCCGGAACCGTAAACGTGAGCGGCCTGTATGGTGCTACCACCTGGTGGCGCAGAAGTCAAACAGACAAAAAACAGCTACTGTTGCAGTAACCAAGTGTATTCTTCTTCGCTGATGGTGTAAATGTTTGACCGTGGCGTAATCGTGCTGCCGCCGAAAATTTACACCAGCAGAGAAGTAGAATACACATGGTTACTGCAATATTAGCTGTTTTTTGTCTGTTTGATTTCTGCTCCACCAGGTGGCAGCACCATACACGCCGCTCACGTTTACGGTTCCGGCAAAACGCCCCAACGCTCGCGTTTACCCGATTACCGGGCAAGCTAAACTTCGCCAATCTTTGAATAACGTGCTTTGAAACTGACGATTTCGTGACCCTAACGTTTTTCATTAATAATAGTAGTAACAATATATATATATATATATATATATATATATATATATATATATATATATATATAGTAGGTAACTGGATTTGTCAATGGGCCAAGCGTATGTAGAAAAATGAGAAGCACAACTTCGCGGTTATCTTAGGTTTATTTTCCCAACAGTTTCGGTCGGTGGACCGACTTTTTCAAGGGATGAAGGTCCCTACGACGCCAAACTCTTTCTCGAATGTCAGAGAGGTAAAAATACAGCTTGAATGCTCGCGACGCCCGCCGACTATGCGCACTTTCATGTACGGCGGAGCAGTGAAATGAGGCCAGACTACCCCTGCTGCCACCTTACGCAAAGCGGCGGCAACTCGAAAGCCGTCACGTCATGTGCGGCGCATTGGCGAAGCGGCGCAGTTTGCCACCTCTCCTATTCTACCACCGTGGTTTTTGGACGCCAATGAGAGCCGCGCATGTCCCCGTCTACCCCACGCCTCGGTGGTGGAGGGTACAGGAGAAGGAAAAGGGAGGAGGAGGAGTGCGGCTGAGGAGGTACGGGCGAGGAGAAATAGGTAACGCCAGCGAGGAATTTACCAATTAACGTAGCTCGTACTAGTGGCGCAAGGCTAAAGAAACAGTGGAGCTGACGACACCTATCTGGTCCTGACCTTGCGGGTTGTGCTTTTCCGAAATTTGTTGATTATTGATCGATTATTGATTACCTATTGCCTGGCTATCGATTGGCTATCAGAGGGTATTGGCCGCGCATTGGGTTAGGCTAAGAACTACCAAGTCATCCCCAGCATTTATTATAGAATTTATTGATCATTCATCGATTATCGATTACCTATAGATTGGTTATCGCAAGGTATTGGCCACGTGTTTGAGCTAGGCTAAGCGCTACCAAGTCATCTTCAGCATTTTTTCGGAATTTGTAGAATATCGATCGATTACCGATTAGCTATTGATTCACTATCGATTGGCTGTCGCAAGGTATTGGCCACGTACATGGGCTAGGCTTAGCACTACCAAGTCATCCCCACCGTTTTCCGGAATTTATTGGCCATTGATCTATTATCGAATAGCTATTGATTGGCAATCACAAGGTATTGCCCAAATATTTGGGCTAGGCTAAGCACTACCAAGTCAGCCCCAACATTTTCGGGAATTTATTGATCGACTATCGATTAGCTATCGATTGGCTATCGCAAGGTAGAGCGATGAAGAGCTGTGCGCAGTGACGTCATCGCTAACGCGGCGTCGGAGGAGCTAGGCGCAGCGAGTCACAGCTAGAGCACCGCACGGGCTCGGGCTTACCCGATAGCCCTGGCCCGGCCCGGCCCGTGGGCCGGGTAGGGCAGTTTTTTCACGGGCTCGGGCTGGGCTCGGGCACGGCATTGGCTTTTTGACCCGGGCCGGGCTCGGGTATTCTTGAAAAATGAAATGAAAGCTTGAGTGTTAATACTTATGCGCAGCTGCCTACACATGACACACACCTACTGCAGCACCTGAGCTCTTTTCAAAGCACAATAGAATTCACCGTTGAAGTCATGCGCACTGCATCCGGCATTTCAACAAGCGTTTATCGGATGCCTACCCACACAGGAAAATATCAGCACTGTATATCAGTATTCGGCAATCCGTTTGGACAAAAACGATCTGTTGCCTCTACATTGTTTACCAACGCATTCCGATTGTGCTCGACTACTGACGCACGCAGAGCCGAGACGCAGGATTTGGTCAGCAATGGCTACCCCGGCGAGTTTATAAAGACTGAAGAAAAGCGTGCCGCTGAATACCCTGTCAGGCCGATGAGAACAAGGAAACCGGCGTCTCTCCCCTATGCACGAGGCGTGAGTGAGTCAATGTCGTGAATTTTCAAAGATTATGATGTACAAATCTGCCACGTCCCTTCAAGCAAGCTAAAACAATACGTCATCCGAGTCAAAGACTGCCTCGAAAAAGAAAAATATCCCGGTGTCATCTACAAAATTCCTTGCCAGGACTGCCAGGCCTGCTACGTAGGCGAGACGGGAACCTTTAAAAGGATGCTACAGCAGCACCGCAATGATGTAGCCAAAGGACACACGGTTGCCAGCGCCCTGGCAGAGCATCATGAGAAGTCACGGTATTAACTGGCATTCTGCTTCCATCATCGAAACAGAGAAGAAAATATCATCCCAATTGATCCTTGAAACTTTCTGCATACAATATACTACTAACACGAGAAACCGGACACACGGGGCCCCCTCCCTGAGTTGTACGCAAGCGCATTACGTCTTCCGACGTATATACAGGGTGTTTCATTTTAGCTGCACCAAATTTTTAAAAATTGCCCGTGGCAGATAGCATAATTACAATCCTTGAGCTAAACTACTCGATGAGGCGGCCATTACTTCCACGAGAAATAAAACCGCTTAATTGAGTAATTAACATTACTACGCTAATTAACTTCTTAATTATTTACTTTGCGGCACATCTTTCAATCTACGAAATATAGCCGCTGAGTTCGCAAAGCGTATCCACTTGAAACGAATTCTCAGGACTGTGCCAGTTTCGAGATATTAATTTTCAAAGTGTCCCACGAAATACATGGGCGTTCCAGTTAACTTTGTGCTTCAATGCATAAAACAGCGTTTTCCTCAAAAAGTTAACTGGAACGCCCATACATTTCGTCGGACACTTTAAAAATTAATATCTCGAAACTGGTTCAGTCCTGGGAATTCGTTCCAAGTGCATACGCCTTGCGAACTCAGCGGCTATAACCCGTAGATTGAAAGATGTGCCGTAAAATCATTAATTAAAAAGTTAACTAGCGTAATTATGTTAATTACTCAATTAGCCGTTTTGATTTCTCGTGGACGTAATGGCCGCCTCATCGATTAGTTTAGATCAAGGATTATAACTGTGCTATCTGCCACAAGCAATGTTTAAAAATTTGGTGCAGCTAAAATGAAACACCCTGTATAATAAAGACCATCATGCGTGACTACGATTATAAGCATGGCCTTGAAAGGAAAAGTCAGTTGATTAAAAACATTTTGCTTTCCATATCGGCAGGTATGCGGTTAGTAGTACTCCATCTTCCACAACATGACCTCATATAATATCCCCAAAGACTAATAAGAGATTTTCAAGGACAAAAATGGGTTGTTTCTGAAGCGTTACAGTTTCCGTAGTTCTATTATCCGCGCATAAAATAGAGCCCCTGACGTTTCAAAGGTCTAATAGGAGCAAAAAGTTTGCGCGTCAGAGCCATGCCTTCTTCTTCTTCTTTCTGGGGTTTTACGTGCCAAAACCACTTCTGAATATGAGGCACGCCGTAGTGGAGGGCTCCGGATTAATTTTGACGACCTGGGGTTCTTTAACGTGCACGACAACGCAAGCACACGGGCGTTTTTCCATTTCGCCTCCATCGAAATGCGGCCGCCGCGGCCGGGATTCGATCCCGCTACCTCGCGCTCCGCAGCGCAACGCCTTAGCTGACTGAGCCACCCCGGCAGGTCCAGAGGACCATTAGGACACATTTCAGCAAAACTTCTGTTGAAAACACTGGGGTTCATACACGCTAGCACTATCTATCTCACATGGTCTCTAATGTGAATACACGCCAAGAGAGCAGCAGGCAGCGTGTCTCAACAGAGAAGATCAGGCAATCTCGAGCTCGCGCCTCCCGGACGACTGGCGATGTGTCTGCAGCGCCGGGCATTCGTCTTCGCTACAATCACCCCCCGTCAGCAAAGGAGCCATCCTGGCGACTCATGGTGAACATAGAAACATGGGGTCGTAATACGGCTCCAGGCGTTGTACGTGGACGGTTTCACGACCACGACAGCGTTGGTCCGTAGGTGACGTGACAGGCTCGACAATATAGTTCACAGGCGATGTCTGCGCTACAACACGGTAGGGTCCTTGATATTTCGAGACAAGTTTGGATAAGAGGCCAGCAGGAACGGCAGGAACCCAAAGCCACAAAATCGGATCCGGAAGAAAGTGTCAATGCGGGTGATCATCGTCACGTCGAGAGTTTTGTTGCCATTGGTCGACCGCTGTAAAGGAACGGGCGAGCTGACGGCATTCCTCTGCGCGGCGGGCAGCTTCAGAGATGGGCGTACATTCGGATGAGTCGGGTCTGTACGGACGAATGGTGTCGAGGGTAGTCGAAGGTTGACGGCCATACAAGAGGAAGAATGGGGAGAAGTTTGTGGTCGCCTGTGGTGCAGTGTTGTAGCAGAACGTGATGAATGGCAAAATGAGGTCCCAATCAGTGTGATCAGAGGACACGTATTTGGAGAGCATGTCGACAAGGGTGCGGTTAAATCTTTCCGTCAGACCATTAGTTTGAGGATGGTAGGCGGTGGTGGTGCGATGAACGATGCGACATTCAGCAAGGAGCGCTTTTACGACTCCGGAGAGGAAGACATGCCCTCTGTCACTCAAAGGTTCGCGACATGCACCATGACGAAGTTTTTCAGGAGGAAGGATGCTTTATCACGAGTGGTGGCAGCAGGCAGAGCGGCTGTTTCTGCGTATCGCGTCAAATGGCCAATGGCGACGACTATCCAGCGGTTTCCGGAAGCCGTGCCCGGAAGGGGTTCATATAGGTCAATGCCAATGCGATCGAAGGGCCAGGCAGGATACGGGATTGGCTGGAGTGGATCAGAGACATGCTGAGCAGGAACCTTGCGGCGTTGGCACTGAGGACACGACCGAACGTACTTGCACACAAAGGTGAACATGGCACACCAGTAAAACCTGGTGCGAAGACGGTCGCACGTCTTGAAGACGCCCGCATGTGCACACTGCGGGTCAATATGGAAGGAAGAACATATTTCACCACGAAGATGTCGAGGTATGACCAGCAACCACTTGCGGACGTCAGAGACGTAATTCGGGTGATAGAGAAGTCCATCCCGAATTTAGAAGTGGGATGCTTGACGGCGAAAAGCTCGAGAAGGTGGAGGAACAGTCGACGGGTTTGAAAGGAAGCGGATAAGAGTACTAATCTAGGCATCTTTGTGTACTCCGAAGCCATGTCGGAGCCTGCTGGGTACAAAAGTACTTGGTCAACGGCAGAGAGACAGGCATCCCTTTCGGTTGACACGGGCGAACGGGAAAGCGCGTCGGCATCGGTGTGGTGGTGGCCAGACCTGTAGACAACGCACACGTCGAAATCTTGCAACCGCAAAGCCCAATGAGCTAATCGATCTGAGGGTTCCTTTAACGTGGACAGCCAACAAAGTGCATGGTGGTCTGTAATCACGTCGAAGGGCTGCCCATAGAGGTAGGGTCGAAATTTACCAAATGCCCAGATTATGGCCAAACATTCCTTCTCCGTAACCGAATACTTCTTCTTAGCTTTGGTGAGGGTGCGGCTTGCGTATGCAACGACGTACTCGTCGAATCCAGATTTGCGCTGCGCGAGCACAGCGCCGAGTCCAACACCGCTGGCGTCGGTGTGTACTTCGGTTGGAGCTTTCGGGTCGAAGTGGCACAGTGTAGGCGGTGAGGTCAGCAGACGACACAACTCTTGGAAGCCATCGTCACAAGCAGACGACCAAGTGTAATCGTTCAAGTCGCTCCGTAGAAGCTCATTCAAAGAGCGGTGATGGACGCAAAATTCCGAATGAAGCGGCGAAAGTACGAACACAGGCCAAGGAAGCTGCGAAGGTCTCTTGCGGAGGAAGGTTGAGGAAAATCCGCAACTGCACGGAGCTTGGCAGCGTCACGAAGAATACCGTGTTTAGATACTACACGGCCAAGGGTGGTGAGCGGACTAGCGCCAAAGTGGCATTTCTTCAAGTTGAACTGAATGCCGGCGGCAGTTAGGCGCTGTAACACTTCCTAGAGCCTACAGTGATGGGTGGGAAAATCGGGCGAAAAAATAACCACATCATCTAAGTAGCACAGGCACGTTTTCCACTTGAGACCACGCAAAAGGTTGTCCATCATACGCTCAAATGTTTCGGGGGCATTGCAAAGCCCGACAGGCATGATACAAAATTCATATAGGCCATCTAGTGTTACAAAGGCCGTTTTAGGTTGGTCTTCGGGTGCCATGGCGACTTACCAATAGCCGCTGCGTAAGTCGATAGAAGAGAAGAACTCCGCGCCTTGGAGACAGTCAAGGGTGTCGTCAATTCACGGAAGAGGGTAAACATCTTTACGAGTTACGTTGTTAAGACGACGGTAATCGACACAGAATCGAATAGGTTCATGCTTGTTCTTAACAAGAACAACGGGAGATGCCCAGGGGCTATCCAAAGGCTAAATGACGCCGCGCTTTAGCATGTCAGCTACTTGGTCGTCGATACCACGGCGCTCTGTCGCGGATACACGATATGGTCTTTGTCGCAGTGGCGCACTGGTACCCGCGTCAATGCGATGACGTACAGTTGACGAGCGGTCCAAGGGAACATACTGGCAGTCTAAAGACGAACGGAACTTGTCGAGGAGGCGTAGAAGCTGGGCGCATTGGGAAACAGTCAACGTGTCGTGTCGGCCATGGAGCTATGTAAAACGTCGGGCGAAGTCGGCTTCTGCGCGGGATTACAGATCACTCCGGCGACCTCATGAGTGGCGATGGAACCAGTTGGCATGTCAATGATAGCCGCAGGGTCGACACACTGGGCACGGCCAACGCACTCCCCACGAAGCAAAGTGAGAGGACAGGACAATCGGTTGGCGACGAGCAGTCTGCTGACGCCGGCATGAACGTCCAAAAGGGCGAAAGGCAGCGGGGAACATTTGCAACGAGCGAAAATTGCAGATGGCGTAAAACGTGCGCTGGCATCAGCAACAATGTTGCATGAAACTGCGGCAAGGGCAGATGAGTGCGGTGGAATTGTAACGTATTCGGCAACAAATACTCTATCTTCAGGTTCACGAGCGTCAAGGTCAAGGAGTGGGGCATGACACAGCGTTTGAAACTCCACTTCAGCGCGAGAACAGTCGATGACGGCCTTATTAGGGCAAAGGAAGTCCAAGCCCAAATAACACCGTGGGAACAAGAACACAGCGCCAAAAATTCGACGATGTAGAGGAAGCCGTTGATCACAACGCGAGAAGTACACGCAGCTGCAGGCGTGATGTGGTCTGCGCTGGCAGTACGAAGTGATACGTTTGACAGTGGCGTCTTAACTTTTCTGAGCGAACGGCAAAGTTTGGCGCTAATAGCTGAAACTGCGGCACCAGTGCCAACGAGGGCGAGTGCGGCGACGCCGTCCACAAATACATCAATAACATTAGTCGGAGAAGGGAGAGGCCTTGGTCTGTTCCTGTGTGATGCAGTTCTTGCCTCAGGAACTGCGGCGATTAGTTTTCCCGTTCTGGCAAAAAATGTCGCAGTTTAGCCCGAACGGCGAAGCATCATTTGCGATAGCAAATTAGTAGAGAACTATTCGGAGTAGGGATAGTACTTTTATCGGCTGCATAAACATGGACACATTCGCTTACTAACTGAACTAACAAGCGTGGTGTCATCACGCCTTTGCTTCCCGCCGTGCGTGCTCTCTCTCTCGTCGCCGCGCGCTGGCGCGCGGCGACGAGAGAGAGCGCACGCACACGCAAACCATATTGTCCGGTTGTCAGGAGTGCGCCATTGTCCATTGCTCTGTGGGTACCGCGGCTGAACGAAGGGAGGGGCTGGACGCAGTGGCACGACTGATGGGAATAGCGCAAAGGTCTGAAGTGGTGGCAGCACGAGAGCCTCGGCATATCTGAGAGGTGCTGTCACCTCGGGAAAAGCAACGGGAGTCAGCACTGGCGGAGTCTCGCGGGCAGAAAGGAGAGCTGCGCAAACTTGCTCGTGGATGACCTGGCGAAA
The DNA here is from genome assembly GCF_013339745.2 of Dermacentor silvarum. Classification (NCBI taxonomy): domain Eukaryota; kingdom Metazoa; phylum Arthropoda; class Arachnida; order Ixodida; family Ixodidae; genus Dermacentor; species Dermacentor silvarum. Next base: position 118,185,352 of record NC_051157.2, on the reverse strand, counting down.
GTTGGCCGGCAAAGGCGAGGGTGCTGGCGTGGCTGAAGACAGCAGCGAAAGCTGACGAGCGACCTCAGCACGGACCAACTCTTTTATCTGGCAAAGCAGAGTGTCCATCTCAGGAGCCGCAGTCATGCTCGCGAGGGTTTCGTCGGACACAGGTGGGCGCCGCGTGAGAAGACGCTGTCTGCAGAGCGTAAGTGAGTGAGTGAAATAACTTTATTGAGGTCCAGAGAAGACGCAGGGGACACCCCGCGCCACCCGGCTAGTCACACGTAGGGACCGGCAAGCCGAGCTTGACGGCCCGATCGCGGGCACTCTGGACGGCCAGGGTTTGGTCGTTGAGTTCGGGGCTGCCCAAAAGCGCAGCCCACCTATCCTCGCTGAAGGCGCAGCCGATGGCTTCACACTCCCACAACACATGGTTAAATGTTGCCGTTAGTCCACAGGCAGGGCAGTCCGCACTGGGATACCTTTCAGGGTATTAGCCTGAAGAACCGCAAGGTTAGGATACGCACGAGCTTGTAAAAGTCGAAGGGTCACCGCCCGCGCCCTGCATAAGGCAGGGTGCGGGAGGGGGAATACCCGTCTTGACAGATAATAATGCTTAGTGATCTCATTATACGTCATCAACGGTTCCCCGCGGGGTAGGGGGACTGCGGAGGCGGCGCGGTCAGTGAGTCCTCGCGCGGCCTCGTGCGCGCTCTCGTTAGGGTTAGAGGGAGAGCCCTCAATCGACCCCAAGTGAGCGGGAAACCAAATGAGAGAATGCGGAGAGATAATTTTCAAGCTTAGGAGAATACGAAGGGCCTGAGGGGAGACCATCCCGGTTTGGATGGCCTTAATGGCCGCCTTAGAATCGCTATATATTACCTCTCTGCGACCATCGAGCACAGCCAGCGCGATTGCAATCTGTTCGGCTACAAATGGCTTCGAAGTGCGTACTGTAGCGCAGCAAGTGATCTTGGAATTAGAGTCGACGATGGATACGGCGAACGCCTCTTGTTGGACATATGCCACGGCATCCACGAAGCTTGCCTCAATGCGGTTGTTACGTACATGTTCGAGTAGAGCTCTACCCCTGGCCCGACGTCTGCCGACGTTGTGTGCGAGGTGCATATTGCGGGGAATGGGCGCGATGTGTAGTTGAGTTCTGATGTCGCTGGGAATACGCACGGCGTCGGGGCAATGGTCGACAGGGTAGAGGTCCATCTCATCGAGTATCTTGCGGCCCGCCGGGGTGCCGGATAGCCTGAGCAGCTGTGAACGCTCTTGCGCCTCTATTATTTCTTCGAGCGTGTTGTGCACTCCGAGTTTTAACAGGTATTCGGTGTGAGTGCTCACAGGTAAGCCGAGGGCAAGCTTGAAGACCTTTCTGATGAGGGAATTTAACTTGTTCCTCTCTGCAACATGCCAATTATGCATGGCTGCCGAGTATGAAAGGTGGCAGAGCACAAAAGCGTGTATAATGCGGATGAGATTGTCCTCCTTGATTCCCCGGTGCCTGTTGGCGATCCTCCGGATGAGGCCGAGAGCACTCTCCGTTTTGGCGATGATCCTTCTGAGTGCGGCACCATTGGCATGGTTAGACTCGATATACATCCCCAATATTCGGAGCGAGTCCCCTCTGGGCACCGGGGACCCGTCACCAGTGAAAAGCCGTATTTCGCTTTCGGACGCTGGTTTCCAATCACGATGGCCACCAGCTCTGGGTCTTTTCTTGTAGAGAAGTAGCTCAGACTTGGATGGAGAACATCTGAGCCCAGTGGGGCGTAGGAAGCGCTCGGTCGCATCGATGGCGCTCTGCATGGCGTCCTCAACTTGGCCGTCACTCCCGCCAGCACACCAGATGGTGATGTCATCTGCGTAGATGGTATGGTTGATTCCTTGAATCTTGGCGAGCTCCTTGGAAAGCCCGATCATTGCGATGTTGAATAATGTTGGCGAGATGACTGAGCGCTGAGGCGTGCCGCGTGAACCGAGGGTGATTTCTTGCGAGAGGTATCTTTCGATCTTGAGCTTGGCAGTTCTCTGGCTAAAGAATGATCGGACGAAATCGTAGACCCTCTTTCCAAGCCCGAAGCCGGTAATAGTCTGGAGAATGAATTCGTGTGAGATATTGTCGAAAGCCTTCTCCAGGTCTATTCCAAGGATGGCTCTGGTATCTATCGTGCTCCGGTCGATGATATGATGCTTTATCAGCTTCATGGCGTCCTGTGTCGAGAGGCCGGCTCTGAAACCAATCATATTGTGGGTGTATATGTCATTAGTCTCGAGGTGCACCGTGAGCCGGCTGAGCAGGGCATGCTGTGCGACTTTACCTACACAGGACGTCAAGGAAATTGGTCTCAGATTGTCGATTCCTGGTGCTTTACCGGGTTTGGGATTGAGGACCGTGCAACCCGTCTTCGACTGTGTGGGGACATGTCCACTGCGCCGGACTTCATTAATCCTTTCGGTGAGGAAGTCGATCGACTCATCATCGAGATTCTTGAGCATCTTATTAGTGACGCCATCTGGGCCAGGGGCGGATTTGCTGTTCAGGGAGAAGAGGACCTGTCGGATCTCAACCGCAGTGAAATCCTGGTCCAACTCCGGCACATCACACCCCGTGTAGTCTGGGAACTGGGTGGGGGCAGAGCTATCGGCGACTGGTAGATACTTCTTTATGAGCCTGTCGACAATCAACTCGTCCAGGGTAGAGTCTGAAACGAGGTGGATGGCTTGCGCAAGGGGTCGTCTTTGGCTGGACTTGGTGCTGCCCTCATCGAGAAGGTGTTTGAGCAGACCCCAGCTCTTGCCGGATCTGAGCTGGCCCTCGACGGATTCGCAGAGCTCCTCCCATTGTTGTTTACACAGGTTCTTGCAGTGCTCTTCGATCTCCCTGTTGACCTCGGAAACCCTCTTGTGGAGCCTCCTGTTATGCTTCTGTCCCTTCCATCTCGTAAGGAGGGCTTGCTTGGCTTCCAGCAGGTGGGCCAACCTGTTATCTATCTTGTCAACGTCGAGGTCAGTGACGACCTCCTTGGTCGCCGCGGCGGCATCATCCCTGATCCCTTTGCACCAACTTTCTAAATCTGTCACGGCCGTCGGTGCACGCTCCACTCTGATCTTTCGGAAAACGTCCCAGTCGATCATCTTGAATTTCCGCGTCCTACAGCGGGCAACCGTGAAGGAGACCTCGATGACGTAGTGGTCACTTCCGAGGTCTAGAGCCGTGTTTACCCACTTCACTTCCCCGACGTTCTTGACAAAAGAGTTGTCTGGGGTAGTGTCCCGGCATGTGGAGTTGCCTCTCCTTGTGGGGAAATCCTTATCGGTGATGAGTGCCAAGTCCGCTTCCATCGCAGTCTGCCACAGGTCGCGTCCAGAGCGTCGTCGAAACTCTGGCAAAGCTCAATGACCTGAAAAACATTGCCTGGGTTTTTGGACAGCAGCATATGAAAGGCATCGTCGGAAATGCCCTTCAAGATGTGACGTACCTTGTCCGCCTCCACCATCGTTGGCATGCCGGCAGAGGTCAACGATGTCCTCTATGTAGCTGGTGAACGTTTCATCAGTTTCCTGGGATCGGCTTCGTAGGCGTTGTTCAGCGCGAAGTTTGCGCACGCCAGGGCGGCCGAAAACATCTGCGATGCTGGTTTTGAAGCTAGCTCACGTGCGTAGGTCGGCTTCTTAGTTTTTGAACCACAGCTTGGCGACACCCGATAAAAAGAAGATTGCGTTGCCGAGCTTGAGGTGATCGTCCCATTTGTTGGCCTTGCTGGCGCGCTCATACAATTCCAGCCAATCTTGAACGTCTTTCTCATCGGTGCCGCTGAAGATGTCAGGATCCCGCTGGCGCTGGGCACCGGCACATACGATGGCTGAAGTAACTGGTGGGGATGTCGGGCTGGGATCGTCAGGCATTACGGACGGCAGAGTTCGGGTGCGTAATTCCATGTTGCGGGGAAAACAGCAGCACCTCCACCAGAATTTAATGTGAATACCGGCCAAGAGAGCAGCAGGCAGCGTGTCTCAACCAGAGCAGGTAAGGCAATCTCGAGCTCGCGCCTCCCGGACGACTGGCGATGTGTCTGCAGCGCCGGGCATTCGTCTTCACTACAGGTCGTACACTCTGTGGAATAAAACCTGGTTTAACATCACATACGGAACAAAGAATCAGCGGATTTCAGCAAGTCAACCGGTTAAAGGGACACTAAACAGAAACCTGAAGTTGAGCTGAAATGGTAGATTATCCTTTCACGATCACAGTCATACCATTCTTACTGCAAACAGACGTTTAATAAGCGAGAAAATAGTGAAAAACTGAAGGATAGGTGCTGACGCCCCTTCGAATTTCCCGCACTACACGTTTGTGACGTCGGAGAATACACGTCGTGACGTCGCGATTGGTGGAGAGCGATTTATCGCTGTTAATAAAACGCAAAATGAAATACACCTTAAACGTACATAAACAGCATTTGCCAACTTTTTAAACCGTTTCAAGCGAGGAAGTACAAGTTTAGCACAAAATTAAATAAATAATAAAAAATGTCATGACGATACATCGGGTCGTGACAGTTTCGTAGTTTCGTTTTTGCTCCTTGGATCTAGGGATGGTAATATCGATGAACGGTTAATCGATTAATCGACTAAAAGTATGCCGCAAAACGATTAATCGTCATCGATGTCTACCTTTAATTTAATCGGTTTAATCGATTAAACCAGTTCGATTAATCGTTTTCCAGACAGTGTCTAAAGTGGCGTGAAAATTTTCAAATCGTACTATAGAATGCGGAGCACGAGCAACGACAGCGCGGCTGCGAAGACCGAGAGCGAATGTCGACTGTTTTCCCGAGTCCTGCCGAGCTTGCCAAGCGTTTCCGCGCTTTACGCACACGTCACACAGGCTGCCTGAGGCCGAAGAGAGCCCGCCCCCATGGAGGAAGAAATAAACTACGGAAAGAGCATTACGTGAGGCAGCAAGTCTTGGAAAGCGAACTTACCGTCAAGCCATTTCCTTCGCTTTTTACCTCGCAGTATAGGGTCAACACGTGACTCTGAGAGGCAACGAATTGGCGGATAATTTCAGATCAGCGCGCACCCGTTCAGCTGCTGCCCTGCAGCTTTTCCAGCGAGGCAGCATTAAACCTACCGCGCGCTTTGATGTGGTGATCACGTGTAGGGCCGTTGCTTCTTGATGTCGCTGCGATGTTCTCTTCTAATTTCTTCTTCCCCACCCTCCTCAGTAAGTGTCCTTTTTAACATACAGGGTGTTCATTTTTAAGTTTTACGGAATCTTTTGAGAGCGCCTGTGGCAGGTAGCATAATTCTTATCATTGATGAGACGGACATTAGTAGGAGAAATCGAACCACATATTCAACTAATTACCAAACATTACTAAATTAACTTCATAGTTAACTTACGACACATCTTGCAATTTGCCAATTGCAGCCGGTGAACTTATCTATTTACTTATTTGACGTACTTTCCAGGCCCGAAGGCGTTACAGAAAGGAGTGGATTCAAAAACAAAAAATAATGCAGCAAAAATACAAACAAAAAATAATAACAAAAGGCATTCGAACAGCGCTCTTGAAGTTGGTAGAGTCGGTGATGAGTGCGACTGATGCGGAAAGGCGATTCCAGTCCGTGCTTGTCCAGGGATGAATGCGTCACTGTACCGGCTTGTGCGGCACAATGGCCCCCCGACTTCGAGGCTGCGGTCAGCGCGGGACGAAATATAAGGGAAGGGAAGGGCAAGGAAAAGGGAAGGGCAAGAAGGGTTTCTTTTAAAAGGGGGTTAAAATGAAAAAAATTGTGAAAAAGGGAAAGACGGGAACATTTGCGGCGTGACGAAAGATAAGGTAAGGTAAGATAAAGCGTCCACCGCGGTTTTGAATAATTTCAAGAGTAGAAACTAATGAAGACTGAGTCGGATCCCAAATGGCTGAAGCATACTCCAATTTGGAGCGAACTGAAGTTTTGTAGAGAGTTAGCTTCAGGGACGAAGGGGCAGAGCTAAAATTACGGCGCAAGCAACCAACCATACGGTTAGCGTTATTAGCAACATACTCAATATGCGAATGCTAAGAAAGGTTATTTGATATATGAAAGCCGAGATACTTGTAAGAAGTAACTGACGTCACAGGTGCACCATTAATAAAGTACGTGTACATGAGAGTGTTACGACATACTCGCATGGCCTTGCATTTATTTGAATTTAGTTGCATGCACCAATTAGAACACCACTCAGTTACGCGGTTAAGGTCGTCTATGCAGTTCTTGGGAATCGGAAGGATTAGTAATTTTACGGTAGAGAACACAGTGATCTGCGAATAGCTTTATGGAAGAACAAAGAACGCAGTTCGGAAGATCGTTAATATAGATTTAAAAAAAAAACACCGCCCAAGCACTCCGTACAGATGGTTAACCAGCGAAGCTGAAGCGTGCGGCCCCGGTGTTTAGAAGTGGGTTAATCCCGAAGCTGTGAAGCGTTTCTCAGTTATTGGTTACATGATTGTGTTTCTAGTGGAACGCAAGCGCCAATGGGGGGCGGATGCTGCTAACCACGACGCCTAGCTAACTCGTGATATCGAACGCATGCGACAACGGCGAGCCGAGGAGGAGGCGTTGCGGGCAGAGCAGCGTCAACGTGGCAATGGCGGGAACGCGTCAGTTAACGATGTCACTAACGGCGCTGCCAATGGCGCGCGTGCTTGAGTGCGACGTAGAGAACGACGTAACTGACGGCGCAGCCAATGGAGACGTTTACCGAAACATGAGACGAATGGTTTTTCGTTTCGCCTAGCCATATACAGCTTTTGCTGTAAAAGAGAAGTGGACCCAGGACTGAGCCTTGAGGAACACATATTAGAAAACAGGCGTATCTACTTGTCAGGCGTATCCACTTGGAATGAATTTCCAGAATGACACCAGTTTGGATATATGCACGATCTAACTCGCCGTAAACAAACGCTGTTGTTCCAATTACTTTTTTTACCAAAGTGCATTGAAGAACAAAAGTAACTGGAACGCCCATGTATTTCGTCCCACACTTTGAGAAGTAATATATCAAAACTGGTGTCATCCTGGAAATCCATTTCAAGTGGATGCGTCTTGCAACCTCACTGGCTACAATTCATAAATTGCAATATCTGTCGTAAAGTAAGTAACTAAGAAGTTCATTAGTCAATTTATAGTTAATTAGTCAAGTATGTCTATCGACTTTTCGTGCTACTAATGTCCGCCTATTCGAATAACCCAGCTCAACGATAAGAATTATGCTACCTGACACAGGCAATTTTGAAAAATTCCGTAAAACCTAAATATGAACACCCTGTATATTGTTTATTCCTTCACTAGTCACTAGTGGCAATTATAGTTGGCCTTTAAGAAATTAAACATTATTCTTTATCAAAGGTTACATCCTTGTATTTCTTATCCTGGTTCCATTTTCAAACGTTATAATAGGTACTTATGTGAGTAGATAACTGTCTTTCAGCCTTTTTAAAGCGCCCGAAAAAGAAGTCGATTAATCGATTAATCGACGAAAAACCCCGCATCGAAAGCGATTAATCGATTATAGGCTAAACCGACGAACGATTATTCGTTAATCGATTAAAATATTTAATCGACCATCCCTACTTGGATCATAGCGCGCGCCTGTTCCGCTCCACAGTGCTTGGTTGCGTGTTGCGCGGCTCGAAAAACGTTGACTTCGCGTGAAAAAGGCAGAAAATGCCTCGTGTGCGTAGTGTTGAGGCGCTTGCTCAGGGGCAGCGGCAGTGTTTACCCGATTGTGTCCTTTTATGTGGTGCCGCGCGATGAGCCCCGGCTCCCCGGCGTTCGCAATGGCTCAGTGCTGTGCACTGGCAAAAGAGCCATAGAAAGAGCCAGCGAAACGGCAAAAGAGCCAGAGAAAGCGATGGTGTGCCCAGTGGCCAGTCCTTTCTCGAGCAGCTGTTCCCTCAATGCGGCCTTCATCAAACCCCCTACCGGTGCCCCTGCAACAGGAAACTGGCGGCTCGGTGAGTGCTGAATGTCATTAAATAAATCCACGAAATAACCATACCGAGTACGTGCGCATGCAACTTTCTACGCTTGTTCTGTCGGGAACATCGTCGCCTGGCGGACCGGACGCTTCCCCTTCCGTCGAAGAAAACGAAGCTCTGCTTTCCGCCGGCGCGGCCGGCCGCTGACCGCCATCGCACGCGGAAACAGCTACCGCTCGAGCACGGAGGATCATTTCGCGCTCCGTTTCACTGAATATCAGCTGAAAGGCAGTCCTGCTTCCCTGGCGAGCTCTTCGTTGCAAGGTTCAGCGGCAGCAACGGTATCCATCGCGGCGAACGCAAATGCAGCGGCCATGCATGCAGCCATGATGCAGCCAGCCCCTCGGCCGTTTACGCAAGCGGTGACGTATCCTGGCGCATTCTGATTCACTGAGAGCAACGAAATCTGTGACGACACGGCTTCAGCACCAAATCTGGGGTGAGAGAAATTGAGGAAGAGATATTTGGTCTTTGTTTAAGACTTTCTCCGCTAATAACTCATATTTTTGCACCCAACAAAAACGGCATGCATTCCTGAAGGTCCCTCTTTTATTCCATCTGAACTTCCTGTTTCTCTTTAGTATCCCTTTAAGTTATTGCGGAAAGAGACGTGGCCCGGACAGCTGAAAGCGGAGGTTCTTATGAATACCTTCTTATTTGGGGAAGTGGAGAACTTTGCTGTAGTACTGGTTGCTGTGGTCTCGGAAATGTATGCGCTGACGCCACCCATGGCACAAACCGCCCCTCGACAATGCACAGTAAGTGAATGTGCGACCGGCAAGAGACGCTAATGACATGCGAAATAATCTTCATCGAGTTGAAACGCCCTCAATAGGAATATATTCCTGCCTTTGAACAACAGGGATGCCTCCATATGTCTGGAATATTTCTTGAAACATTCGGCGTGGAAGCCAAGAAGAAACAACGCAAGTGTAGAGTTTGATAACCATGTCTTTATTGCGAGATTAGAGGCAAATGACTCGTCGTGCTTCCCAGTAACATTTTTCGGAGGCCACGTTTTCTAGGCACTTCGCAACTTGGTTCATATAGCAGCTGCTCCTTTTGCAAGAACAACTTAATTTTTTCACCTTTAGAGTGCAGCCCTGTTGTGGTGCATAAATGTCTATGTCTAAAGGGAACTTGCAGCTGCACTCCCCACAAGCAAATACCATGCCGCTGCCGGTTCTGGAATGTGGAGCACCCGAAATGCCAGTTCCTAAAGAAGATAAAGAACATACGAGTATATTCTGCAGGCACAGTAAAATTCCAATTTCTAAATACGGGCCGGCCTCATTACTCATTAAGTAAACACATCATTACTATAAAATGTGTACATGCGTTAGAATAGGAAGCATTATAGGCACTGCCATACTCATGTGCATGGATATTCTGAGAGGAAAAACATGTTTTCACTTGGAGATGTAAAAGAAATCACCCAATGATCAGAATATATAGCTAACCGTTGTCTTTTTCACAAAATGTCACAAATTTGCCTTTTTCACAAAATGTACTACCACAACCCCGCTCTTCGATCCTTGTTTATCCTACCAGCGCCATTTCGCTTACACCGGCTTGATCATCCCCATAAGGTTAAGATACCGTATTTTTCAATTACTGCAGGCTCGCAATCTTTTGTCCCTAGAACCGCAAGGGACTGGAATCACTTACCCACATTCATAACGGACATAGCTCATCCAACTGCCTTTAAACATGCCCTATCAAGCTTATTGTAGTACCACACATTACGTTCCTGTGTGCTTTATGTGAGTATGTAATTATTCGGTCTAATGCTTCGTATATGCTGTATATGTTTTGTATAATTCTCTCCTTTCTTTTAATCCCTTTAAACCCCTTCCCCCGTGTAGGGTAGCAAACCGGACGTGCTTCTCCCTGCCTTTCCCTTCTTTTTTCCTCCTCCTCCTCCTGTGTAATGCTTCTATCTTTATGTTATCTTTATGTTATTATTTTTGTCTTCACTTTTACTTTGTATGCCCCTCCCCCTCTGTAATGTATTTATACCCTGAGGATACTGAAAATAAATAAAAAATAAATAAATAAATATATATTTCCTGTAGCACATCAATCGTTGTGTTCCACGTTTTATATTCCACGTACGGCTTGACGTGTTTTTATATTTTTAGCAAAGGTAACAGACAGCCTCCTGTGACACATATGTTACAGCAAAATATTGAGCTTGCAAAAAAATATAACATAGAGTGCAGCTAGTGCGTTAAGCAAAATAAGCAGATGTGCCAAAACATTAATAAGGGCGAACGAACCGCAGCTACGAAGCACTGGAAGCTTGACGATAACCCGATCTGAAGAACCACGTTTTCACCAGGTTAACGTTATATTCGGATGAATGCTGCCACCGAAACGGGCAAAAGGCTTTACTCACCGTTATATCCTGTTTGGCCAGTTGAATCATCGGGGCTTGGAGCTAAAGATTGAAGAAACTTACATGCGTCAAATGCGCGGTGCGTGAGAAAAAAAACAAAAACATGTGACAGTTTAACAAAAAACTTTAACAGTGAATAGACAGGGAAAGCTGAATGTGTAGGGAAAAGAGTTTAATATCACACATCAGTGTAACGCGCCGAGCTCTTATCTTTGTCGGACAAAACAATATGTAAGTTGTTTTAGCTAAAAGTGAGTCTTAGATACAGAAGCTTTGGAAGCAGTTATGCCAAACGACTGTTTCTGACGTATCACAGAAAATGCAAAGCACTTCATTGCCGCAACAGGTACATTTAACAACGTAGATTTGAAGCTAATTATTTGTATCGCCAATCAAGGACTAATTGCTCAGACACACGCCGCCTGCCAAACGAACAAATCTGGTGTGTGATGTTCCTATTATCTTCAAACTGAAAGGCTAATGTTGGGACTAGTTGTTGGTATATCCTGTATAGAAACGTGCTGCTGAGCTACACTAGCGCACGAATAACCCATACGACACTTGGGTCTGTACCTATGAGACCCTGCTGTTTTGACTCACATACCCTTAAAATATACACAAAAGGAAAGTTGCGCACGGCATTTGCATAGCGATATCCGTAGTTCATCGCAATCTGTTGAATTTGCCTAATCCTTCTTTTTCTGGCTCTCCTGTGCGGCAGACCAGTTTCTCACTTCATCCGGCCAACATATGCGTCTTCTGAACATCTTTCTAGAATACTCTCAGTTGACCTGCTTAATGTTGTAATACATAAACACTGTTCGATGGTAATGAAAACTGGACCAGCTCGTTCACTTCTATTTCTGGCCAAGGGGAGCACAGCTGTAAAATACACGAACTGCTCTTTAAGATAAAGGTGAATTATTACTGTAAGTAAACAACCAATATTTAGTTCATTGAAAAATCAACAACTAAACTTCCGTCCAGCATATCAAAAACGCAACTATTGATTTTGATTTCAGTTTCTCGTGCTTACATCGACAATTTGAGGCATCAAGAAAGCGATGTTGGGCTAGTTGGTTCATGCTTTAAATGTGATTCTTGCGCAACAAGACTAAGACGAAAGAAGAAGCGACAGAAAGAGCGCGGAAACAGGACAGGAAGGACAGACAGAAAGGTGCTTTTTCTGTCCCGTCTTCTTTCCTCTTAGTTTTATTTCGCCAGAACGAGATTTGAGGCATTAAGATTAGTGTGCGATGTATGATACGGCGAAAAAGCTTGCTTCAACGGATATTAAGGTGAAAGGCGAACGATGCGTTGTCATCGACCCGAGTAGACAAGGCTGGCTCTTATACAATGCGCAATGGTCGCGCTAAACTGTTCGGCAAAGTGAGCGACATCTCAAGGAAACGAGGGCGAGTACAAGGTCGCATCGACAAAGATTCCACGAGAAGGTGCGTGAGCCATAAGCTCCGGGCTGGGGGCATGGCCGAAGACCTGCCCCACCAGCTGCGCATCGTTAGGGATCGGGGTACTCGTTGTAGTGCCCGGAAGGGCGCCTCCACTGCCATCGCACAGGTCATATAAGACGTGAGTGCCGTGGGCATTGCAGAGGTAATTCTGTACTAACAAAACAGTTGCACTGTGTCATTTCTTTCTTTAAATAAAGTTTCTGGACGTCGAAATTCTAGAAATATTGTCGGCAAGACTCAAAGTGCCATAAAGAATTTACTCTATTAACCTCTCTGCAAATCGTTTCAGTGGCATTTCTCACGTGCATGTTTCGTGAAAACAAACACAAAAAGTAATCACGCGGAAGCAGAACGTCGCAAATGTACCCAGGGTACACCACAAGTGGACAACTAGTCAACAAGTGGCGACGAGGACGGGATCAAGAAGGAATATAAGCAGAACAACCGCCAAGCAAACCCGACTACTCGGCGTGAGACGCTAGTGGCATGGCGCAACCACGCAGCGCACCGCCATTGTTCGCAGTACTCCGCAATTCGATTCAAATGCGGAAACGTGGACAAACTACTCCGAGCGTCTAGAATCCTCATCATCATCATCATCAGCCTATATTTATGTCCCCTGCAGGACGAAGGCCTCTCCCTGCGATCTCCAATTACCCCTGTCTTGCGCTAGCGTATTCCAACTTGCGCCTGCGAATTTCCTAACCTCATCATCCCACCTGACTTTCTGCCGTCCTCGACTGCGCTTCCCTTCTCTTGGTATCCATTCTGTAACCCTAATGGTCCACCGATTATCCATCCTACGCATTACATGGCCTGCCCAGCTCCATTTCTTCCGCTTAATGTCAACTAGAATATCATCTACCCCCGTTTGTTCTCTGATCCACACCGCTCTCTTCCTGTCTCTTAACGTTACTCCTAAGATTTTTCGTTCCATTGCTCTTTGTGCGGTCCTTAACTTGTTCTCGAGCTTCTTGGTTAACCTCCAAGTTTCTGCCCCATATGTTAGCACCGGTAGAATGCAATGATTGTACACTTTTCTTTTCAACAACAGTGGTAAGCTCCCAGCCAGGATTTGGCAATGCCTGCCGTATGCACTCCAACCTAATTTTATTCTTCTGTAAATTTCTTTCTCATGATCAGGGTCCCCTGTGAGTAATTGACCTAGATAAACATATTCCTTTACAGATTCTAGAGGCTGACTGGCGATCCTGAATTCTTGTTCCCTTGCCAGGCTATTGAACATTATATTTGTCTTCTGCATATTCATCTTCAACCCAATTCTTGCACTTTCTGGATGAAGGTCCTCAATCATTTGTTGTAATTCCTCTCCCTTGTTGCTCAATAGGACAATGTCATCTGCAAACCGAAGGTTGCTGAGATATTCGCCATCGATCCTCACTCCTAATCCTTCCCATTCTAAGAGCTTGAATACTTCTTCTAAGCATGCAGTGAATAGCATTGGAGAGATTGTGTCTCCTTGCCTGACCCCTTTCTTGATAGGTATCTTTCTACTTTTCTTGTGGAGAACCAAGGTAGCTGTGGAATCCTTGTAGATATTTGCCAAGATATTCACGTATGCCTCCTCCACTCCTTGATTACGCAATGCCTCTATGACTGCTGATATCTCTACTGAATCGAATGCCTTTTCATAATCTATGAAAGCCATATAGAGAGGTTGATTGTACTCCGCAGATTTCTCGATTACCTGATTGATGGCATGGATATGGTCCATCGTAGAATATCCCTTCCTGAAGCCAGCCTGTTCTCTTGGTTGACTGAAGTCAAGTGTTGTCCTGATTCTATTGGAAATTATCTTGGTGAATATTTTATACAATACTGAAAGCAAGCTAATGGGTCTGTAATTCTTCAATTCTTTAACGTCTCCCTTCTTATGGATAATTATAATGTTGGCGTTCTTCCAGCTCTCTGGTACACTTGAAGTTGTGAGGCATTGCGTATAAAGGGCCGCAAGCTTTTCAAGCATGATATCTCCTCCATCTTTGATTAAATCTACTGTTATTCCATCTTCTCCAGGCGCTTTTCCACTGGTCATGTCTTTCAAGGCCCTTCTAACTTCATCGCTAGTTATAGAAGGAGCTTCTGTATCCGGTTCATCACTATTTCGAATGGAAGAAGCTTGGCTGTTTTGGCTACTGTACAGGTCAGTATAGAATTCTTCTGCTGCTTTTACTATGTCATCGAAATTGCTGATGATATTACCATGCTTATCTTTCAGTGCATACATCTTGCCTTGTCCTATGCCTAGTTTTCTTCTTACTGATTTCATGCTGCGTCCATATTTTACGGCTTCCTCAATTTTTCCCACGTTATAATTTCCCTCTCATGACTCCGACAATTAACCCATGGCCCTCAGTTCCCAGTGGCTGCGGAGCACCTGACCAAGGTGGCGGTCAGACCTGCTACGCGGCAGAGGGTGCTAAGAATCTCAGGGTCAAGGCAGGCCGCCAATGGAAACTGAACCTGGCAACGTTCAACACGCGCACCCTCTCGAGTGAAGCTAGAATCCTACTACGACGCAAATAGAATCCCCGACGACGCTCGCAAACGCGCCATTCTCATAACATGCCTCAACCCGGACGAAATCTCTTGGCGCCGAAAAAGTCACGGGAAGAACCTTATGATGCCATCATTGGACTGCTCAAGCAGCACCTGAATCCGGCATCGTCGGAAATATATGAAACGTACCGGTTTCAAACCCGCGTTCAGAACACCCGCGAGGAGGTAGGCGAATACTTGGCGGAACGTCGCAAGATCGCAGACAACTGTGGCTTCGGTAGCACGTTGGAACAAAACCTGCGTGACAGATTCGTCATCGGATTGCGAGAAAAGATGGTCCAACGGGTACTCCTCGCGAAGCCAAAGTCTCTTATCCTTCAAGAAGCAGTAGATATCGCCACTTCTGCAGAACTGGCGATACAAAACGTGGAACGCTTCGGGATCGGCGAACGAAGTCAACGCCGGAGCCTTCAAGAATAAAACGAATCCACAGTTTCGGCACGCCAAGGCAAAGACACCGCGGCCGTGCATTCGCTGTGGCGACTGCTCGCACGATGCTCCGAACTGTCCGCATAAAATGTCGACGTGCTAGAATTGTCCAAAGCAAGGGCATTTAGCCAAAATGTGTTTCGGCGGCGGAAAACCGAAAAAGCCAACAAAGTTGCAGGCTAACGTTGTGAGTGTCGAAACTGGCTACAACAACTGCAGTGAAGTTTTGGACATTTTCACGGTAACAAGTGAAGGTACTGTGGTTGAGCCGGTCTACAAAACAGTGAAGTGGGGACCAGTGGATGTTGATATGCAGATGGATACGGGTTCCCCAGTCTGCATAGTTTCTGAAGAAACATATCAACTCCATGCCAAGCAGTTGCCAGCCCTGGAAGCAACAAACAGGGAGCTTCATTGCTACTTGGGAAAGCTGGGTAAGCGGGGTGCGGGGTCAGCGGGGTCAGTGGGGTCAGCGGGGTGCTTCACTCGACAGCCCAGCACCAGAACTACAGGGCAACTGCTGAACTGTACGTTGTGCGATGCCCTGGACCCACACTGTGTGGTAGAGATGTGATCCAAAAGCTTCATCTGCTACCCGACAAGGAGGTAGGCACAATCCTGACTCCAGACAGTAAAATCTCAAGTGTCACAAAATGGCTGAAAGAAAAGTTCAAAGACCTCTTTGATCCAGGAACAGCACTGATGAAGGGACCTCCTGCCAGCCTTGCGATGAAGAAAGATGCAACTTCAAGATTTCTGAAAGCCAGTTCATTACCGTATGCACTACGTGAAAAAGTGGGTATGGAACTCGACAGAATGTGTCAGCAATGAATGCTATCTCCAGTGAGCCACAGCTGTTGGACAACGCCAATTGTCCCAGTGGTAAAAGCAGATGGAAGCTTGAGAATATGTGGGGATTTCAAGGTCACAATCAACCCCGAGTGTGATGTTGACCACTATAAGCTCCCAAAAATGGACATATTTGCCTCTCTCAAGGATGGCTACAGGTTTTCAAAGTTGGACCTACGGGAAGTCTACTGCCACATACCACTGGATAAACGAGCAAAGCAAGTTGCAGTACTAAACAGCCATAAATGCTTATTTGCTTATAATAGGCTGCCATATGGCATTGCATCAGCCCCTGCCATATTCCAAAGGAAGATGGAAGAACTTCTGAAAAACGTACCAGGCACTCAAGTCTTTTAGACGATGTACTGATCCCAGAGGCAAAGAATAGCTACGGGAAGACGGTAAACAAGGTACTGGAAATCTTTCGGGAAAATGGTATCCGGTTGCGGAAAGACAAGCGTGTGTTTGGAGCACAAGAAGTGACCTACTTGGGACACAAAATTGAGCGACACGGCTTGCATCCTGCAGAAAAGAAACTGGACACTATCATGGAAGCACAGCACCAGAAATGTCCAAGAACTCAGATCGTTCCTGGGTCTGATCACCTATTACCGCAGCTTTTTGCCTACCATGTCTAGGCTCTTGGCACCCCTGTACTGGTTGCTACAGAAAGACAGCAAATGGCTGTGGGCAGCTGAAGAGAAGACAGCGTTTGTAGCTCTAAAGATCGCTTTGATAAATTCAAATTTGCTTGTGCACTTTGACCCCACGAAGGTAATAGTGCTAGAATGTCATGCCTCGCCAGAAGGCATTGGTGCTGTGCTATCTCATGTGATTGATGGTATTGAGAGACCAATAGCATTCAGATCCCGTACCCTAACAACGACAGAGAAGAATTGTTCTCAGTTGGAAAGGGAAGCCCTGGCCTTCGTGTTTGCTGTGGTGAAATGTTGTGACTCTTTGTTATGCAGGCAGTTCACAGTGAAGACTGATCATGAACTACTGGTGGGGCTTTTCAAAGAAAACAAGCCCATTCCTAGTACTGCAGCATCACGCATTCAGAGGTGGGCAATTACCCTTGGGGCCTACAAGTACACCATAAAATACAAGCCTGGATCCAGCAACCAAAACGCAGACGCATTGAGTCGACTACCTGTGCCAGCCAGTGAGACCGAACAGCAAATGCAAGACTCTGACCAACAAGACAGTGCACTGGTAGCCAGTATTTTGGACACAGCACCTGTCTCAAGGAAGCAGCTGGCAGACATTACTGGAAAAGACCAACTCATGCAATGCCTTCGTGTACAGAGGGGGTAGCCCAAGAAACCCCCACGGTCTAACCATGACCAAGTACTGCCATTTTGGAGACGAAGGAATTCCCTCACTACAGATGGGCAGCTCATCCTTATGGGAGACCGACTAGTTGTTCCTGAGGCAGCTAGAAGAGCTTTCCTGCTGGAACTGCACGAAACACATCCTGGAGTCAGTACCACTAAAGCGTTGGCAAGGAAACTTGTGTGGTGGCCTGAAATTGATCAAGATATTGAACAGCTTCTACGCAGTTGCCCGATCTGCCAGCAGACAGCATCTATGCCACTATCTGAGCAGCCAGCTGCATGGCCAGCTACAACTCAGCCATGGACGCGTGTTCACATAGACTATGCCGGCCCAATTGAAGACAAGATGGTGTTGGTTGTTGTCGACAGCTATTCAGGCTGGATTGAAGCCGTCGCAACACACAGAACAACCACCGCAGCAACTATTGAGATCTTAAGGAGCATATTTGCTCGATTTGGTCTGCCCAATTGTCTAGTGTCCGACAATGGCAGTGCCTTCGTCAGTGCCGAATTTGAAGAATTCATCACGAAGAATGCCATAAGGCGCATCCGTATAGCACCCTAGCACCCTAGCACCTAGTATAGCACCTAGTAATACTCTACGAAGCGGCGCCCGCGGGCCACACCCCCACAGCGCATGCGCGTCCCCTCCCCTTCTCTCTCCTTTCCTACGCTCCCCCCTTTCTCTCCTCTAGGAATCCGGAGCGGCGCGCTCGACAGGTGGTGCGACAGCTGCATACTCCGCTGGGGCGCCATGGTAGTTCCGCGATATGAAAATGACGGAGAGCGCACGCCTCATTCTCTCTCCTGTGCAGCGCCGCGATGAGCGCTCGGGCCCCTGCCGCGAAACCATCTCCCGCTCAAGCTAACCATCTCCCCGCTGCTTCGCATCCACACATGGTTCCCTTTAGCGGGAGATGGAGTAATGTTTTGTGTAGATATATTCCTGCACCTAAGGCCATCGATATAGTAACTCATACGAATACTTTAAAGCAACATTTCTATCACATTCATCGCTACATTCCGTGGCACTCGAGCTTTGAACTGCGGCACATTTTCGGCCCGTGGCAAAACACCACCTGCTCGTTATGGGCCTCCAAAGTGCTGCCAATGTTCTTGGGGGCCGGAAGCCTTAACAAAACTTTGTAAATATCTCCATAGTGTGTGTGCGTATAACTGCGTGTATGTGTTTTTGCCTATAGATGTAATGCCTCAGAATTATGAATGTCAAAGGGCTAAAACGTGTTGTGGGCGAAGTATAGGAAACCGTTCACGTGTTAGAAATAGATAGTGCGTGTGTGCATGTGCGTGCGCGTACATGTGCGTGTGTGTGTATCTGTGACTGCATGTGCTGTTTACGAGTTTATTGCTGCGTAAAGCATAACCATCACCCAGCACCTGGAGTAGCATGTCAGCTGATCAGCCAGGTTAACATATCCAGTTTCCGCCTTACGGGACAACCTGCCCTCCATTGCTCTGATACAAGAGGTTGTTCGTGAGGAGATAGCTAGTTTTGCGCTTCCGTCTCTCTGCCCGCTTATCAGGTTCCACCGGCTGCTTGCTCCCAGACGCAAAGTTATCTCTCGCCCCGTCGCAACCCGGCCGATTGGCGAACAGCGTATGATACGAAGATCTGTTTTTATTGTTCCCGAATTGGACATATCGCCCGTGACTACCGCAGCCGCTGGTTGTCGTCATCTCGTTGGCCATCTCACAGCGACTACCGTCAAGCACCAGGCCCTCGTACTTTCTCGCCTTAAAGCCAACCTCTATGGAGCGAAAAGGCGACGAACTTTCGGCGGCGGCCGCTCGGCGACGGCCGCCCGCCGCCCGACGTCAAAAAAATGACTGTTCGCCGCCGATCCACTCCTTCCAGATATTCGCCGCCCCGCGAACCGCCGCCGCCGGAAGTCGCCACGCACGGCGGAGAGCGAGGACGAATCGGACCACATCGCAGAGGTCGACTTCCGTCGGTCGCCCGTCGACGGGAGTTTTGGTTATTGACGCTTGGCTACTGTTCGGCTATTTCCTACCTTCGTTTCAAATGCTTGTTTTCCAGCGCTGTTTCACCTCCTTGTTGATTGTTCTGCCTCAATGTTCCAGTGAATAATATGTGGTCACTGCTTGTTTTGTGTAGTTAGAGGCTTCGCTTCCCGATGATGCTCTGCCCATGCATACCCGCAACATGATGCCTTGCGTACCGCCGTGTTTTGGAAAGACGTTTCATTGAAGTTTGCTGGTGTCTCTACGAAGCACTTTCTCGGATGTACCACTACTGGTACATCCGAGAAAAACGCGAGATGAAGAATCGCGTAGGTGCGGCATATGAGCGGCTCGCTACTTTAAGCGACAAAAGAGCCTTCTTGCAAACCACGTACGTAAAACATGGTAGCTTCGAATTGAATTTGGCGTGGCTTTTGTAGAATTCGCTTCGTTCATAGCAAATGACTGCGTACACGGCTTTCGCTTAGTCTCAGGCCGCTTCGACGATAGTGTATTTGGATAACCTTGTGGAGTTTTTGAGATCGCTTCTGGTTTCAAACGACACGAAGCCTAACGAGAGAAACCTTCAAGATATGTCAGCGCAACCAATCGGTGAAGTCGAGAGATAGGCGTGACGTTGGCATAGGGCCTCTGAGATCGAAAGATCTCGCAGGCCAGCTAAAACTAATAAACGTGCGCTGCTTAGCGTACGCTGTACTATAGCGTATAGCGTACGCTATAAGTTGCGTACGCTATACTAAAACTGTCTAATAGCTTTCCGTGTTTCCTCCATGGCAGGGCAGGCTCGAAGGTGGAAGCTGACGGGAGAAAAACTCAGCTGCGCGCGAGCGGAGAGAACCGTAAATAAACACAGGGTGATAGACGAGGGATAAGTATCGGCGAAATACCGACGTGCCGCGTATTCAAAAAAACAAAAAGTTACAGTCTAAATACATTCCGGCTAACGGCAAACACTTATTGCACGCACTTTTTCAGACCTAGGGCCTTATTTTACGTGTAAGAACATTGATTTAGGCGCTGTTTTGCCTTCTGCTGTCATTCGCCAACGTCGCTTTCGTAGCCTATCTCGTCTGGCCACAACGACTCCTCGCGGGCTGCGTCGACCGCATGGTCGGCGGCGTTCGCCGGCTCTTGTTTGTATGGAGTGTGGTGCGACGAATTCGCGACGGCGCTTCGCGCTGGATTTTTCGTCACGTGAAATTCGTCGCGAAAGTTCGCTGCATGGAGGTTGGCCTTTACTCGCCAACTCAGACGCCTAATGACGTCAGCGCTCCGCCGAGACCCAGCCGCTCCCCGTCTCCGCAGAGGCGTCTGTCCCGTTCGCCTCTCGTTCGCCGCTGTTCGTACCTATCTACAACCGATCGCTTATTTACGGGAAACTAAGCGGAGCAGCTCCCGGAGGGAACGCTGCAACTACGACCCGGCCTACAAATCCTCTTTTGACCCTGCCTACACGTGGCAGCCTACTGGACGTTGAAGCAGTTGGTGTTGCCGTCACAGCTTTCGTCGACGCAATCCGGAAAGTTCTGACACCCGCCGTGCCCTGTACAGTACATGTTGCCGACGGTAGAACTTGACCTGTCATAAGAATGTGCACGTTTGACCATTGGAGACCACTACACTATTGTTTTATTAATTGTTCCAGATCAGTGCCCACATGACCTCATTCTCGGCCTCGACTTTCTTTCTACGCACTCCACCCAAATTGACTGTTCCGCTAGCATTGCACATTTTTACTGTTCCTGGGCATTTACATTGTACATTCTGTTTTGCCAAAATAATTTCTTATAGAAATTCATCATTTATTGCTTGTGTTGTTTGCACAGTCTACATACCATTTGTGAAATGTCGATCCCATTGGTTATTACGTTGAATTATTCGCTGCATGACGTACCCCACCGCTTATGTAATACCCCTGATAAAGGGGCCTTTAAGGAAATAAACTGAACTGAACTGAACAGGACCTGCCGTCTCCTACTGACGCCACTTCTAGTACACCACTCCGCTTATGTTCTGCTGAGTTCAGCCGTCTGTCTCCACAGGCCGCTACAAATATCCTCGTGACCACTTATCCTCCCGTTCCTGATGGCGAGTACGTCGTATCCCCGATCATTGATGTGATTCTGTCGCGCATTATTGCGCTTCCGCACACCATAAGCCGAATTATCGAGAATTGTAATTGCCTACCCATCCTAAATTTTGGATGTTCAATGCATGTTCTACCCCACGGCATTGCCTTGGCCCATATCACGCCTTTAAAAGAATTGCACGCTTCTTCCTTGATCCACAACAACATCAGTCAAGCTTTTATCGCTATCTCTCTTGATCCCACTCAAGGTGATGTGCTCCTTATGTAGATAGTGCCCATCGCTCTCAATAAGGCCTTGTTTATAGCGATTCTGTGATCTGCCATGCAACCCTTACGTCTATTATGGCGTATCGCAATTCATCAAACCTGCTTTCATATTTTACATTCTTCAGAGCTGTAATTTCGCGCACACAGATATTCCCGCTAAGGACAAAGAACTCTGCATAATTTGAACAGTGAAGGAACAGTTCGACTCACGAATATTTTTATTCTTCCGTGAATTGTAAACGCATCACAGTGACCACCACTACATGAAGAGGTTGAACATGATGACAAAAATTGTTAGGCTTTTATGGTTAACCATAAAAGATGTCACAATTGCAGCGACAGCGCGATTAAACTACTCCTGCGCACTCTAATACGGCCGTTGTCTACCACTCCCAACCAGTCTAATTTGCTTCCTAATGTACTAAGCACGTTCGGGATTAGCACGTCTTTTAACCAATTGACCGAGCTTATTACGCCATCGTGCGATACGCAATGTCGTAATCCCCATGCCCGACACCTCCGGAGCCGCGCACCCTGTTATGCGTGAGCAGCTTCCAGTGTGGTGCATTATTCCAGCTTGTCAATTTAACTTGAATTGGTGGCGCCATTGGTGCCTATGTGGAATGGCGGAAATCGTTGGACATGCTGTTTTGTCGCAGTGTTTTCATCACCTGCGTAGTGTTGGTTTCAAAATGCCTGCTCTCACTTTGCCACTCTCCGTGTATGCTTCACACGTCGGCTACAAACACCGTAGAAACTTACAAACACGCAGGTTACGCGATAGATCAAGGGTTATCGCATCTAGCTACCCGCTGCAAACGGTCGCATTGAAATAAACTGAAAGAATATGGAGGTGCTCCATACAACCATTTGGAAATATAAGAAACTTTTTCAGGTTATGCAGCTGGAGATAATAAAGACACGGGTAAAAATTGTTGGTAGGAAAGAGGACATCAAGTAATTGTTAGAACAAAGAAATAAAGCAAGCTATAGAAGAGCGTAAGCAGGCGTCAAGGGATCATCAAGAAGCCAAAGCTTTGGGACTACATGAAGAAGAGGTGCACTTAGATGGGTGAAATTGTGGGAAAGAAAAGGGCGGGTAATGCGCTCCTGCAAGAGAACATTAAATGCACAGGTGAACATTGGGTGCATACTATTCGCAAAAGAGACAGAGGCGCACAGAAAGATTCTGGAACCAAGTAAGAGCACTGGGAGGTCCAACTAAAGATTCGCCAATGGCTATAAGCGGTGAAGAATGTAACATCTAAGAAGGAGGCGATGCGCTGAGGTACATCAGAGACGTTATTAGGGATTAATTCGGGAGGAAATTCAGACTGAAGCAGATGCAGCAACAACACAGAAGCCTGAGAAACCAAAATTTAGCATAGAAACATTTTGATTAAAAACCCAGAAAAAATAAAAACACCGCCTAAGCACTCCGTACAGATGGTTAACCACCAAAGCTGAAACATGCGGCCCCAGTGTTTAGCAGTGGGTTAATCCCGACGCTGTATTGAAGCGTTTCTCAATTATTATTTACATGTTTGTGTTTCTAGTGAAATACAAGCGCCAATGGCGAGCGGATGCTGCTAACCAGGAAGCCGAGCTAACCCGAGATATCGCACGCATGCGTACAGTGTACTAGAAGAGTTGTAGTGCGCTCACAACGCGGCAGAGCTTGACGCACTTCGTGTCGCCGCCGACAGGCGGCGCGGTTCGCAGCGTCACCTGAAACTTTCCTACGCATCGCGGTAAAACAGCTATGGCGTGTTGCTCTTTTCACCATATAAAAGTAAAATGCACGACGTGCAGCGCACGAAAGTTCTTTTGGTGCACCTTCGCAGTGTGCAGTGAAATAAATTACTATTGTTGCGGCTGATCTACAGAGGGTTGGCGACGTCTTGAGCCGGAGGCTCAAGACGTCGCCACCCTCTGTAGATCGCATCTGCGAATTTCCGCAGATGCGAAATTCGCAATCCCGTTTCACATGGATCTACGGTAGCTGCGTTTTTCGCATATGAGTCGTTAAGCATTCTGACTGGCAATAACGAATGAGCGAGCCGCCTCCTATTGGTCGTCTGTTTCCACCGCTACAGTGGCTACCAACGCATCTGCGTTTTTCGCAGAGAAGTTCAGCACACCGAACATCGAAAAAACGCACGCACGAAGGGTCCGGCGGCCTATTTTCCGCAGCTGCGAATTTGCACGTGCAAATTCGCATACAAAATCGCACCATGTGAAACGGGCTTCACTGCTGCACAATTTAAGCTGGTTAGCTGGTTATTTATGTATTACATCTTTCGTAACGTTAATGCGACATGAAATCGAAAGGATGAAAATACCATGTTACATATATTTATGCAATAACAATATTTATTTACAACGAAATAAAGAATGATCCCGGAAGCGCCGGGAGCAGCCGGTGAAAACTCCGAATAGCTACTGTCTAGTGCGCTTCGGATTTTCTTCGCGGGTGCTTTGTCCCTTTCACACCTTTTCCTTTTGTTCCTGGGCTTCGGTGTCGTCTTCGTCAGGTACTGTGGTAAATTCGGAAGAATCGTGGAAACAGCGTTTTCTGATAGCACTAGTGGCAATTGTCACGAGGAATGCACACCTCTTTGCACTCTATAAGGTGCACAAGTCCCTAATTATGAATCGCGGTTCGAAGTGTAACTCACATACCCGCAAGATTTCTCCAGTGTCTTATCTGCACGGTTGAGGTTCCTCTCCCATTCCTTTCGCCGTTCATCACGTGGAACACTGAGCAAAGAGGCCTTTGGTGCATCTTTCACACGACTGTAGCCAGTTCAGCACTTGGGTGCAATGCAGTATTTTCGACGGCGGCTAGCCATTCTCACTCACTCAGAGTGCACATTGAGTAAAGCGTCACGCACAGAGCAAGCACAGAGGATACTGCTGAAAACGCCGAGGACTTGCAGTCGAGAGCCGACAACGTCGATATTAAGTGGTTAGTTTTCAGAAAGGAAAGGTTGGCGCAATCTTCTGCAGCCCTCGAGGGAGAACGGTCAACGTCGCGATCCAACAGAACGTACTCCATACAAAGCGAGGGAAGTTTTCAGGAGAAACTGGCGGCAGGGCCTCTGGCGGGCGCCGGAGCAGTCGACGCTGAGTGCGCCGCGGCGACGCGGCGCAGGGATACGGCAGTGAGCACACTGCCCCTATTCTAATACACTGTACGCATGCGACAACGGCGAGCCGAGGAGCCGGCGTTGCGGGCAGAGCAGTGTCAACGTGGCAATGACGGGAACGCGTTCGCCGGGGCCAACGCCAGCTTTCGGCGAGAGTTTCTGGAGCGGCACTTTGCCTTCGGCTGCAACGAAACGTTCACGTTGAAATGGCGAAGTGAAACTCTGGCACCAATGGCGGGCGGACGCTGCTAACCCCGACGCCGAGCTAACTCGAGATATCGAACGCATGCGACAACGGCGAGCCGAGGAGCCGGCGTTGCGGGCAGACCAGGTACGACGCAGAGAACGACGTAACTGACGGCGCTGCCAATGGCGCACGCGCTTGGGTGGTTCGAGGAGAACGGCGTAACTGACGGCGCAGCCAATGGAGACGTTTAGAGAAACATGGGACGAACGGTTTTTCGTTTCGCCTAGCCATATTCGCTGCCCGCTCAATGACGGGCAGCGAACCCCGAGGCCTGGGAACTCGACACCCAACTTTGAGGGTATGACTAGCTTCACATGCCCCCCTGTTCCCAGTAGGGGAGGGGTCTTAAACTTGTATCTTAAATGCCCAATGGGAAAATGCTGCAACAGAAGGTCCCCCGACAGATGTATGCGGACGACATAGTGCTGCTAGCAGACAACGGAAGATATATACAGACAGCTGCGAATATGTGTGGCAACGCAGCAGTTAATCTAGGCCTTAGGTTTAGCACAGAGAAATCGGGAATTGTGATTTGGGAGACGAGTATTTATTATGGGAGACGAGTATTTACGTGGTGTCAGTTCAGCAAGTCATACCCATAGTCATACCCATAGTCAAGCAATATAGGTACCTCGGCGTTTACATAAGCGAAGGAAAGGCTTACTCAAGCACCCACCAATATAATCTCAAAACGAAGGGAAGTGGAATGCAGCAATTACGAAAGATAGGGCACTTTGGGCGCAACAGTAAATGTTAGGTGGTGCACTGAATCTGGAAAGGAGCAATGGTGCCAGTGCTAACGTTCGCAAATGCCTATCTGAGCTTAAAATTAGATATCTCGTCGGGCCTTGGTTGGGCCTGTATTGAAGTCAGAGAACCGCAGAGCAAAATTAGTTTTGACGAAAGGCTCAGAACATGGATGGATATAAATGGGCGTCTAAAGTGCACAATAATCTGTACCTGAAAAGCGTGTACGCAGAATAGAGGAAGAGGTCAAGAAAGTACAGCCAACCAGAAAGTACAACCAAGTACAGTGCAATTGAAAGTAGAAAGAGACAACCAGGAGTCATCAGAAAGAAAGTGCCAAACACAGACAATAAAGTGCACGCAAGGAATGTAAACAATAAAGACCATGGAGATTTACATGATTGAGAACAAATTAATGGGGAAAACTGGAAGATAGCACAAAGGGCAGCGCCTAGGTATTTGAGGGTCGAGGTGGTTGCCTAAGGGCCAAAACATACTGGAACGAATATTCGCAACAAGATGACTCATGTCTATGCTGCATGAAAGTTCGGGAGACCACTGAGCACATCCGAATGGAATGCCAAGCGATGCCCCCAGCGACACCCATAGGCAACGTACACCTTCCAGAAGCGCTTGGTCTAGGTCACTATTTGTCACCGCCCCGTTTCGAAGGGAATACCAATAAATAATAATAATAATAATAATAATAATAATAATAATAATAATAATAATAATAATAATAATAATTCTCATTATTATTATTATTATTATTATTATTATTATTATTATTATTATTATTATTATTATTATTATTATTATTATTATTATTATTATTATTATTATTATATAGCAATTCTCTTTACAACTTCACTGTCCTTGATATGAGAGTTCCTCGGATTGGTACACATACGCGAACGTCCTTTTGTAATTTTGTATATAAATATACCGTTAAGTCATTGTTCACCATATGAATGTGCTTGAACTGAATGTTAAGCTCAGGGCTAGATAGCGATAAAGCAGATTTTGCAAATATTTTTCCTTCTCTTATAGCATTCCGTTCAACAACGAGGTATTATTTTCGAAATTACATACGTTGTTGAAGAAATGGTATTGGTGACTTGACAGAAATGAGCTTGAACATTAATTACGAGCTAACATGGAGCAGCTTTCTCCAATGAAAAAAAAAAAACATTTGCTTTGAGATAAAAATTACTTTCCGCTCGCTACTCATGTGGCATGCGTCTGCATCATAAACGTTAGAGGGGCCTTGCGAACGCTCAAGGCGCAGAGGAACTATCGAATCGTTCTGTGATCATAGAGGTATCAAGAAAATGACTGTGTGAATAAATGAGATGTCCCATTACTGCTTATGTTTAAAAATTGCAATTTCTAAATGAGATCAATTGCGAACAATCGGAAATCTTTAACATCCTTTATCGAAACGAAGACAGTATAAAGATTCTCAATGTAAGAATGAGGCATTGAATACAAAGGCAAACCACTTCGCTGAATAAGACGCCTTGTTTTACATGTACAGGTAACTGAGCATAAACTCCATGACTGCTTAGCTCTCGAATGCCGCGAACGTAAAAAAAAATTGCTCTGGTTTCTTGACAAACCAACACAGAAATGTAAAACAAAGCGCGCAAGTTTGCACTCGGTCGTGCAAAGCTTAGGCACAGCGAAAGTGTCAATCCTCAAGTCTTACTGGCTGCTAGTGCTAGGTATTAACTTGGTTGCTGAAGGGTCTTAAGTTGGTTTACCTTAACTTGGCGGCCATGGCGTATGTTTCTTCGTCTAATTGGAGAGATATCCGGTAACATAGACCAGTAACCTAGACATGACTGTGGTGCTGATGGTCAAAGTATTGTTGGTGGAGTTATTACGGATGTTTCTATTTCGGGTTGAAGCCGAGAAGTAATGAAGCTTTCTCTAATGGCGGACTTTCTTTACTTGGAATGAAACTACAGATACAGATGAAATACAGCCTCAGAATATTTCCCGTATATATTGTTACGGGTCATTTCCGTCACCGATAGTCTGTTTAATCGACTTCTGTGCGTAGAGCAACTTTGCTAATTCGTTGAGCTTACACTTGAGGGCACTAAAAGCGCCGCGCGTTAGCTGGAAGTCACGTGGCATTTTGCTTTAATTTTTCGCACCATTAGAAAACGCTGGAAAAAGTTATTTAGGGCAGTTATCTTAGCACAGATGAAATAATCCGATGCTTCTGAACAAGCACTACAACTCTTGCATTGAGGATTTTTTGTTAGAGTTAATAAATAAAACGTAAATAAGTCATCTTAGTAAATGATGAAGCTTTCGCGGATTGAAAAAAAGCTGTCGCAGTTTCACCTGAAAGGCGAAGCATCAATTGCGATAGCAAATTTGTAGAGAGCTATACGGAGTAATGATATTAGCTTTATCAGCTGTATAAACTTGGACATGCAGCAGCACCGGCAACACGGAGAACTGTTGTCGATGCCGTCGGCGTTTTGTCCGCGTTCACTCAAAATGCGTGCGGCGTTGGTGACGGTTGCCGGAGCCTCTGATATGATGATAAGTGGTTCTTGAGGGAAAGGGAAAGGTTGGCGCTATCTTCTGCAGCCCTTGAGGGAGCACGGCTCAGCGCCAGAGCCTCTGATATAAATAGGCACTTGGTGCCGCAGCTAAACGTCGCCTCCCTTCCCTCCCCCTCCCCCACGGCCTCTCGCGCGTCGGAAGAAGGCGCGTTTGCTCTACATATATGGTGATTGTAAAGGAGGAAAGAGACGCCTACTTCTGCAGCCCTTAACGGAGCACGGCGCAGAACGCGCGTTTGTTCTCTGCCGTGCGTTCATTCCCCGTAAAAGCGCGCGCCCCTCGCGCTCTTTCACTCGCAGATACAGCGTTCGGCGCGCGGAGCCGATTTCATCCCCATTGACGTCATACGGAACCTCACGGCGACGGCGACGGCGACGCCGACGGCAGAAATCTGCTTTTGAGTGTCCATATAATTGCTATCGCAATAAAAATATCATCACATGCTTTATACGGCTCAGAACAATCTGCGCCAATACAACGCGCGTAGCGTCTAAGTTTGTATTTTTAAAGCTTGGATAAATTGAGCTGAAACAACCTGTACATACAGTGAAGTAGACGCGCGTTTGAAGCGCATGTAGGGAAGGTATTCTTGAGCAAAAATTTTCGGAGGCACCATTCCTTTCGCGACATTTCGCGCGCTGGGTCCATCGGCGCCTACCAAGGAGGTTAAAAAAATTTTTTTGACCTCCTTGGCGCCTACGAGCGACAGCGTTCCTGGCATGCCACAAACGCAGGCATGCAGGCAGGAGCCGTGTCTGTGTCTGGCGAGGCGAGCGCGCACCCGGGCTTGTGGTTACTAGGAAACGTGAACTGACGTCATCGCTACTGCTTCGGCGCATGCGCGACTAGGCACCGCGGGCGGCGTCGGTAGCAGCTCTGCGCGTTGCCTCGTTGGTGCTGCTACAATTTCTTTCTCTCTCTATGTCGCTCTCATCTTCGCTTTCCCTCTGCGAGCATGCTCTCCTTCCCTCTCCTTAACGTCCCATGTCAAGGCAACATGGCACAGCACGGAGAGGAGGCGCGGCACATGCCGCTCCGCGAGGTGGTTGCTAGGCAACGCAGTGACGTCATAGCTCGGCGAGGTTTTGAGACATCAGGCGCCACTTTTTACGGTTAGCTAGAACATCTTCGCTGTTAAAAAAGAACATGTACCCTATTTAAAGCCCCTTGGCCAGGTTTTATTGAAATGAAACTGTGCTAAATATTTATAAAATGCGCCAAACCAAGCGTTGATGGCAGAAATAACTAATATGCTCATAGAAAGACTAATAATTAACTGTACGACAGCAATGTGTACTCCTGAAAACGCTTATCGTCACGCGATTGGTACTACCTCCAATCAAATTACAAGAGGTGATATGCTGGCGATATTAACGCTCACTTACCCAAATCCAAAAAGACATCAATCTTCTGATCGATGTGCGGGTCGATGTGTTGTTCTTTCGCCGCAGAACCTAGTGAAGCATAAACAAAAAGATAACACATATGGTAACTAAATCAATTATATATATATATATATATATATATATATATATACAATGCCAGACAAAAGCGATTCTCGGTCCGGATAAATATGCACAGTGAAGTAGACGCGCGTATGAAGCGATTTATTGACGTTTCGGCAAGGGTCCGGCCTTCATCAGAATACAATGCATGGCGTCGGTACAGTTATTATACATGTGCATATCAGCCGAATGATATATGTTTACATGAAAAACGTATAAAATTGGCGAACAAAATGCGTGTCCCACGTTCTAAAGAACAGCTGATTCGTGTAAAACAGATGGCGTTTGCAAACACCAAGAGAGAGAGAGAGCAAGCGAGAGAGGAAAGGCAGGGAGGTTAACCAGAAGTCAGTTTCCGGTTTGCTACCCTGCACTGGGGTGGGGGATAAAGGGGTTGGAGAGAGTGCAAAGAGAGAGAGAGAGAGAGCGTGCGAAAGAAAAAAAAAAAAAAAATAAACAAAAGCAAACACCAAAAAAAAACGTCACCAAATATGTGCTATGTTACCAAGCAAAAACAAAAAAAAAAGAATAGTTACGTGCTAATAGGAATAAGGAAAACGAGGGAACATGTGACGGGCATAAAGACAGGCAACTCAATTTTCTTACACTTTCGTTCAAACCAGACGCGACTGTATCAAACTTATAGATAAGGAGGGATTCAGGGGCTTCTGTATCATAATTTGAACGAAATCCAGATTCAAGCAACTTAACTTTCAGCTCATCAAAAGAGTGGTCAGGGAGGCGCATGTGTCTTGAGATGGGCAGGCTGCGCAACATGTCAGCCTGGGATTTATGATTGTTAAAACACAATTTAAAATGCCCTTCTGTTTGTCCGTTCACATTTTTAAGCTGCATTTGATCAACACCCATTTAGATCGCACATAAACTTGGCGTATTGTTCTGCCTAAGTTCGCAAAATTGACCTCAGTTGTAGTTGCGCAGCCGCCTAAGTACTACACCGCCGATAAAACTGAGTAAAAAGGCTATAGACCACTTTCATGCGTATTCTAGTGGAAAAGGATCATTTAACGCACCCGTTCGGAACAGTGCCTACACATCACCGATAACACGCCCCTAAATTTTCCCACATATAAACAAGATACCTTGCTTAGCTCAACGAGGACACCGGAGAAACAAAATACGAATCTCGTATGATGCATGGAAACACATGGAAAAACGAGGGTTTAGTAGTTATCTGCAACACTTGCATTTAATGCAGGAAAGTGAAAGTATTGTGACGCATTGCGCTTCAAATTCTCCCTGTTCTCACGAAATCTTAAGTTCGTATTTCGAGCTGTTATTTTTATTTTAGGAGTCTGGTGTCTACTTAACTCTATGTACAGGGTGTTTCAGCTCACTTTATCCAAGTATTACAAGTACAAACATAGGCACTACGCGTGTTGCGTTGGCGCAATATTGTTCTGCGCCATCATGGATGGATGGATGGATGTAAAACTTTAATGAACGTCCTGAGGTACGCGACTCAGCGCGCAGCGGGCCGCTCCCACGTTGGGACAGCCAGGCCATGCCCGACCGCCGCATCGTGGGCCCTCTGGACAGCCCATAGTTGCGCCCGGCATCGGGGCTCTTGATAGCGGAGAGCTACTTGTCCTCATTTATTTGTTCCGTGCCTCGTAACGAGGGGCAACGCCAGAGCATATGGTCTAAGCAAGCGAAGTCATTGCAGTGCCTGCAAGAACTACTGGCATAAGTGTCGGGATAAAGCTTGTGTAATAAAGTCGGGCTGGGATACGAGCCTGTTTGCAATAATATGAGGGTCAATGCCTGCGCTCTATTTAACTTCTTGTGAGGAAGGGGAAAGTCTCTCCTGCCGAGATCCAATACCGTTGATCCAATACCAAGAACATACACCCGACCCACAACGAAGGGCGGAGAAAAGCGAGAGCGAAGGCAATCCTTGATAACATCAACCGTAACGAAACGCAAGTCCTCTTCGTTGACGCGACCAGATATTGGAATTGAGGCGCATACGCGGTCTCTGTGGTGGACGCCCATGGCTCACTCGTCAACGCAGCCACGGTGGTTACCAACTTCATTCACGAAGCAGAAGAAATGGCCATCGCGGTGGCCCTTCGAAGCTGCAAAGAAGCCTCCGTCATTTACTCGGACTCAAGAACAGCCATCAGAACCTTCTCGGCGGCCCTCGTCTCTAGGAAAGCAGCTACGGTTGTCAACAAAATCTTCCAAGAACCGGGAGGAGACAATCTCACGTCCCCACACGTCACATGGTTCCCGGCCCACATGGGCAACATTTCCGGACCTCCTGACTGTAATCCGAACGAGCGGGCACACCAACTGGCGCGAGAACTCACATTCCGCGTCTGCGGTCCGCCCCCTCGCTTCAACCCAGCCTGCAGGGATCTAGACAACAAAGACCCGCTAGTATGATACCACGAAATCACTTCATATCATAGGTTAGCACGAAGAATTTTTCCTTCTCCTCACCAAAACCTCAAAAAAGCACAGGCCGTCACTTAGAGACAGTTGCAGACTAGGACATACATTACACCAACAACACTAAGCAGGATCAACCCTGAGGTTCCTACTGCATGCCCACACTGCGGCCACGAATACAACAACTTCGAACACATGCTCTGGCTGTGCCCTGCCAACGCGGGCACGGACTTTCCTGACCAGTCCTCCTGGGACTCAGCGCTCAGAAGTAAAGAGCTCGTCGCTCAGCTCAAGGCTGTCCAGAGGGCCCGGGCCGTCGCCAAAGGACTCTGTCTACCGGCCCCGACCTGGGTGGAGCCACTGGATTGATTGGCGGGCCCTCCGGCCCCGCTTTAATTCTTTCTCCTCAGGACCTCAATAAGGTTCGTACTCACTCATTCTCCTGCCGAGATAAAAGTGCTGCGTAATTTCATTGTATGTTGTCGGTTGATCTCTGTTCTCCACCACTCCTGACCGGCCGGGGAGTTCTCCATGGTCGCGGAAAGCGAGACCTCGCGCCTTGGAGTAGGCCAGCTCGATGAGGTTTGTGAGGCCTCCCATGATGGATCCCATGTGAGCGGGGAACCACGTGAGAGTGTGGGTGGCAATGCTTTTGCCGTCGAGGATGCGACAGGCTTCTTTACACACGGCGCCAACGCTGAAGGCGCGGATGGCTGCCCTGGAGTCGCTGAAGATGTTGGCATCTTTCTCGTCCAAGAGGGCCAAGGCAATGGCCACTTGCTCGGCCGGACATGACGACGTGCTTCGTACCGAAGCTGCGTTAACGGTCTAACCCTTGTGGTTAATGCACACTACTGCGAAATGTTTGCTGTTGCCATATTGGGCCGCGTCAACGAAGCAGCTGCAGCCAGGGAGTTCTGTCGCCCGGCGTAGGAGCGCCACGGCCCTGGCCTTCCTTCTTTCCACGTTGCGCTGGGGATGCATATTGCGCGGGGCGGGGGATATGATGATGTGGTCTTTCTGCTCTTTCGGAAGGCCCTGGTAGGAGTCTTTGACTTTAGCCGGGGGGACGCCCATCTCCGTTAGGAGTCGTCTGCCCGCCGAGGTGCCGGAGAGTCTGAGAATTTGTGCCCTTTCTTGTGCTTCTGCAATTTCTTCCAGTGTATTATGAATGCCCAACTGCAGAAGTCGGTCGGTGCGCGTGTAGTGTGGTAGTCCGAGCATGCTCTTGATCCCCCTCCTTATCATGGCATTTAGCTTGTCTCGCTCGGCCCTCTTCCAGACGTGCATGGCGGCTACGTACGTAAAATGGCATAACAAGAAAGCGTAGACTAGCCTTATCAGATTCTCTTCACTCAGGCCTCTCCTTCTGTTAGCTACCCGCTTGATTAGACCGATGACGCAATCCGTCTTCTTTGCTAGTTTGTGAATGGTGATGCTATTTGTGCCCGCCCCTTCGAGTGTCATTCCCAAGATTCTAATGGACGTGACTTTGCGAATCGCATCTCTGCACTTGATGTAGAGATTATGTCGATTTTGGTGGGGGGTTTCCAGTTCTGTGGTTTGCGGCCCTTTCTAGTGGGGCTGTAGAGAAGGAGTTCCGATTTCTTTGGGTAGCACCAGAGTCCCGTGTCCGTTAGAAAGCGCTCTGTAGTGTCGACAGCTTCCTGGAGAGCGGCTTCGACTTGTCCGTCACTGCCTCCCGCACACCAGACAGTGATGTCATCCGCGTAGATCGTGTGACCGATGCCCTGGATCTTGCCTAGGTATCTCGAGAGGTCGACCATGGCGATGTTGAAGAGGAGCGGTGAGATGACTGACCCCTGGGGGATGCCTCTTCGACTCAGCTTCATTTTCTCTGATTCCAAATCTCCAGCCTTCAGGATGGCGCATCGTTTGCTCAAGAAAGACTTGACGAAGGCATGGAAGGACGAGCCCAGGTCGCGTTTGGAGATGGCGTCGAGAACGAACTCGTGACGGATGTTATCAAAGGCCTTCTCCAGGTCCAAACCAAGGATGGCTCTCGTGTCCCGAGTGCAGCGTTCCAGGATTTGGATCTTTATAAGCTCCATGGCGTCCTGGGTGGAGAGGCCTGGCCTGAAACCTATCATGTTGTGAGGGAAAAGGTCGTTGGTCTCGATATACTCGGCAATTCTGTTATGGATGGCGTGTAAGGCCACCTTCCCCACACATGACGTCAGTGAGATGGGGCGGAGGTTGTCCAAGCTCGGCGGTTTACCGGGCTTTGGGATGAGTATGACCTTCGCCACTTTCCATTGTTCCGGTACAATTCCCTCCTCCCAAATGCTTTTTATCTCATTTGTGAGAAACTCGACTGATTCGTCCTCTAGGTTTCTGAGAGCCTTGTTGTTAATGTGATCAGGGCCGGGTGCCGACCTACCATTGAGGTCGTGTAGGGCGCGGCGGATTTCACTGCCTATGAAATTATTTTTTCAATCCGTGAAGCTACGTAATTAACAATGATTACTTAATTACCTTTTTAATTATTAACTCTGGCAAAAAATCCTCATTACGAAATTTGTAGCGCTTGTTCAGAGACATCGGACTATTTCATTTCTGTTAAGATAACTGCCTTGATAAATTTTTTTCCGCCGTTTCTTTCAAGTGCGCGAAATATTAAAAAAATACCACGTGACGGCCTGCTAACGCGCCGCGCTTTTAGTGTCTGTCCTCAAGTGTAAGTTGAACGAATTGGCAAAGGCTGCTCCAGGCACAGAGGTTGATTGAACAGGCTGTCGGCGACGGGACAGGTCCGTAACAATATATTGTAATGAATGATTCAAGGACTTCTAAGATAACTTTTTATTGGGGGCTAACTTGTGCCCGGCAAGTAAATAAATTAGGTAACTGCAGCGTTCCAAGCAGGAGATCAAGAAGCCTTCTTTTCCTCGAGTGGCGCTTCACTTCCTATTCTTTTGACAACTGTCACATATATCCGAGTGCGTGCGGCGAATACACGTGCCATTACATCTTCGTCTTTGTTGTTCTCACTAATACGCCGTTGTCCTCTTGGAGGGCGCACGAGCCTGCGCGCGTTATTTAAAGACGGTTTTTGTCTTGCGTCATTTAAGCGCCGCTCGAAGAAATGAAGGCTTCTTGATCTCCTGCTTGTAACGCTTCAGTTACCTAATTTATTTACTTGCCGGGCACAAGTTAGCTCCCAATAAATAGTTGTCTTAGAAGTCCTTCAATCATTCGTTACAATTCTGGTGGAGGTGCGGGTCCCATTCGAGTTGAACAAAGCAGCCCTGAGCCACGCCAACTCGGACCCATCGAGCTCACGCCTGTCCACCAGCTCACGAGCCGTCGCCTACGTGGTGAGCGACCCGAGTTTTCTGTTTTGCCGGAGTCAACTAGAATAGCAGCAGCAGCCAATGCCGAAATGACATCCCAGACCGCCTCAACCCATGTCGTTGATCAGCCGATGACGCCTAAGCCTTTCCACGGCGACACTTTTGAAGACACCGAGGACTGGTTAGAAGGCTTTGAGCGTGTGGCTGACTACAATGGAAAGGACGAAAACCGAAAGCGCCGCAACGTTTACTTCGCGTTGCAATACTCTGCACGAACGTGGTTTGAAAACCATGAAGCTGCCCTCCGGTCGTGGGATGACTTCCGATGGGAGCTGCTGGCTACGTATTCGAGCACAGACCGCAGGGAAACAGCTGAAGCCGCTTTGCAAGCAAGAAGCCAACGAAACAACGAAAGCGTGGCAATGTATGTCGCAGATATGTCCCGCTTATTTCGCCGGGCCGATCCGAGCATGAGCGAGAACAAGAAGCTTCGGCATCTGATGCGCGGTGTGAAGCAGGAGCTTTTTGCCGGTTTGGTTCGAAGCCCTCCACGCACAGTCGCCCATTTCCGCGCCGAGGCGATAACTATGGAAAGGACACACCAACAGCGAACGAAGCTCTACAACCGCGATATGAATGTCGCATCTGTGGACGCCATATCAGCGGTGTTCGGCAACGGCGTCGATGTCTTACGAGAACTCGTTAGGTCTGTGGTTCGAGAAGAGATCCAGAGACAACAGCTGAAGAATGGCCCTCCAGGGGCCTCTTGATTGGCAGAAGTGGTTCGTGAAGAAGTGAGACAAGCAGTCCGCGAACAGCACTCACAAGCACAGCCACAAGCGTCGCCAACGGTACGGCCGACAGTATCGTACGCCGAGGTATTCAGAGTGATATGGGGTTTATTGGCGTTTAATCCCGTTATGTCCAGCGCAAAGAGCACCCGAGCAGTTCCAGCGAAACGCCAGCGCGAAGCAAAACCAGCGATACGAATCCTTTCGTCTTTCTCTTCCTCACTTCAGGAACCATGCGACCACATCGATGCTTGTGCTAACTTCGTCATTACAATGGCCCCACGAGAGAAGACTAGCCATCCTGGCGACTCACGGTGACGACACGATAGAGGGATCGTAATACGGTTTAAGCCGGCTGACGTGCACAGTCTCGTGACCACGACGCCGCAGATCGTCAGACAGCGTGAGAGGTTCGACCACATAGTTTACAGCAGATGTACAGGCGACGATCCGGTAGGGTCCGTGGTATTGATCCAGCAGCTTAGACGAAAGACCAGGAACGTGAGGCGGAATCCACAACGAGACGAGGGAGTCGACACGGAAAGTGGTAGGGCTCAGGTCGTTGTCATGTCGATTCCGCTGGTGGGCTTGACCTTCCGTCGTGAACGTACGGGCAAGTTGGCGGCATTCTTCAGCATACCTGGCTACATCTGATATAGGTCGATATTCAGAGGCGTCAGGTTGGTATGGCAATACTGTATCGAGCGTGCACGAGGGTTCTCGTCCATACAATAAAAAGAATGGTGAAAAACCTGTGGTCGCTTGAGTCGTGGTATTGTAAGCGTAGGTGACAAAGGGGCGAACCATGTCCCAGTTGGAGTGGTCCGACGCAACGTGTGCAGTGAGCATGTCGCCAAGACTGCGATTGAAGCGCTCAGTTAATCCATTGGTTTGCGGATGGTACGCGGTTGATGTACGGTGCACGACGTGGCACTCGGCAAGCAGAGCTTCGACCACTAGGGAAAGAAAGACACGTCCTCTGTCACTGAGGAGTTCTCGAGGAGCGCCATGTCGAAGCACGAAATTGCGCAGGATGAAGAAAGCAACCTGACGTGCTGTAGCGGCAGGAAGGGCGGCAGTCTCAGCATATCGGGTGAGATGGTCAACACCAACGATTATCCACCGGCTTCCAGACGTAGTGCATGGGAGTGGGCCGTAAAGGTCGATGCCGACCCGATCGAAAGGCCGCGCAGGGCAAGCTAAAGGCTGAAGAGCGCCGGTCGAGCGTTGCGGAGGAATCTTGCGTTGTTGGCATGCTTCGCAAGCACGGATATACTTTAGGACAAAGCTGTACATACCGCGCCAGTAGAAGCGTTGGCGCAACATTGCGTAAGTTTTCAGCACGCCTGCGTGAGCACTCTGTGGGTCGGCATGAAAAGCAGCGCCGATGTCGGGGCACATGTGACGAGGTATTACGAGAAGCCACTTGGGACCACCCGGTATATAGTTGCGGCGGTATAGCAGGTTGTCTCGCACGGTAAAATGAGAGGCTTGACGGCGGAGCGCGCGGGAGTGCGGATTGGCGGTGGAATCCGACAGAAGGTCGAGAAGGGCAACAATCCACGGATCCTTTCGTTGCTCCGAATGCATGGACTCGACGTTGAGCGCTGATAGCGGTGTACTCTGCCGGGAGAGACGCTGTATCGGGGAGTAGAGGAGAGCGAGAAAGGGCGTCTGCGTCAGAATGGTTGCGGCCAGACCTGTACACCACTTGGATATCATACTCTTGAAGCCGGAGGGCCCACCGACCGAGGCTGCCCGAGGGATCTTTCAAAGTCGACAACCAGCAAAGAGCGTGGTGGTCCGTGATGACATCAAACGGGCGGCCATAAAGGTAGGGTCGGAACTTGGCAAGGGCCAGGCACTCTTTCTCAGTGGTTGAATAGTTGGTTTCGGCCTTTGTGAGGGTTCGGCTCGCGTAGGCGACAACATACTCGTGATAGCCAGGCTTCCGTTGCGCGAGCACCGCACCAAGGCCCATGCCGCTTGCATCAGTGTGCACCTCCGTAGGCGCCCGGGAACGTAGTGCCGGATAATCGGAGGAGCTGTGAGCAGCTGGCGTAGCGTCTGGAATGCGTCATCACATTCACGAGACCAGTGAGACATGTCGGTGCCAACGGTGAGAAGTCGCGTCAAATGTGCGATAACGGTCTTGAAATTGCGCACAAAGCGACGAAAATAAGAACAAAGGCCGATGAAGCACCGGAGGGTCTTCAGTGACGTCTGCTTAGGGAAGTCGTCGACAGCTCGAAGTTTCGCAGGGTCAGGGAGGACGCCGTCTTTGGACACAACGTGGCCCAAGATAGTCAAGGTGCGAGCTGCAAAGCGACACTTTTTGATATTCAGCTGAAGACCAGCGTTCTTAAGACATGTCTAACCTTCTTGGAGACGTGAGAGGTGCGTCGAGAAGTCTGAAGAAAACACGACGATGTCATCAAGGTATCATAGGCAAATGTTCCATTTGAGGCCGCGAAGTATGTTATTCATCATGCGCTCGAAAGTTGCGGGCGCATTACAGAGCCCGAATGGCATGACGGTAAATTCATATAGCCCGTCAGGGGTGACAAACGCTGTCTTCGGTCGATCGCATTCGGCCATGGGAACCTCCCAGTAGCCACATAGTAGGTCCAATGACGAGAAGTACTCAGCGCCTTGTAAACAATCGAGTGCATCATCAATTCGGGGTTAAGGGTAGACGTCCTTCCGTGTGACTTTGTTTAGGCGGCGGTAATCGACACCGAAACGAATAGAACCATCCTTTTTTCGCACTAGCACAACTGGAGAAGACCACGGACTCTGGAGTCTGGCATGGTTGAACGACGCCACGCTCGAGCATGTCATTCACTTGGCCGTTGATTATACGACGCTCCGCCGCTGAAACGCGATAGGGGCGTTGTCTAAGGGGAGAGTGGGACCCGGTGTCGATGTGGTGGGAAACACTGTTCGTATGACCCAAGGCGTGTTCCGTACAGTCGAAACGAAGAACGGAAAGTATCTAGGAGAGACAGGAGTTGCTCGCGGTGCTCAATGGAAAGGTTGGCGTCAACGCATGAATCAAATACTTCCGTAGCCAATCGGGAGCTTTTCGGAAATGGTGTCATGGCGTCGAGCGAAAAGCCAGAAGAGGAGCCAAGCTCGTCCAAACACTCAGACATGTCAATAGGTTCGACACAGCCGAGGCACTCGTCGCGAAGCAGAGTCAGCGGGTATTGGAACGGGTTGTCCACTAGCATTATTGTTATACCAGCGGCTACGTCAAGAACGGCGAATGGAAGTGGTAGAGATTTGCGGTGAAGAAAAACAGATGAAGGCGTGAACAGTACCGAGGCGTCGGGCGCCGATGGACACAACAAAGCGACTGGTGTTGAAGTGCTTGGTGGCAGATCAGTATCGGCGGCGACGATAATCTTTAAGGGGCCGGGAGAGGCGGCAAGCAGAGTGGTGTTAACGACAAACAGAGCAACTTCCGCACGGGCATAGTCAATGACGGCATGGTGGTGCGACAGAAAGCCCCATCCCAGGATGACATCATGGGAGCAGGAAGGCAGAACAAGGAACTCAATTGTGTAAACTACGTGCTGAATAACGATCCTATCGGTGCATGTGGCTGAAGGTTCGATGGGCTCCGTGGTGGCAGTACGAAGTACAAGGCCAGAAAGTGATGTGGTGACCTTCCTAATCTTACGGCAAAGAGTCTCACGTAGGACGGAAACTGCAGCGCCCGTGTTGATGAGTGCGAATGTAGCGGCTCCTTCAATCTGTATTTCTATAATGTTTTGCGGTGATAGCAGAGGTCTTGGGCATTTCGACAAGCGTGCAGCTCTGGCCTCCGAAGCTGCAGCATTTAATTTCCCTCGGAAGGCGGGCGACGACGCATCGGCGATATCGAATGGTGACGCGGTGATGGTGAACGACGGGGGCTGAAGTTCTGATGAGCGGTCCAGGATTTCAGCGATGGGTTCGTATAAGCATGCTGGTGGGATGCAGGTACCTGTGGCTCAACGACGACGTCCTGACGCAGCAGGCGACGGCAACAAAAGCGCGCCACATGTCCCGCGATACCGCACGAGAAGCATATCGGCCGATTGTCCCGCGTGTGCCATGGGTCTTGCGGCCGGAAGTACTGAGGGGGCATTTGAGGGACAGGGAGAAGAGCTGGGCGCGGTGGCGGCGCCGAGTAGGGGAGTGTCGTTGGTCTAGGACGCGACACAACTTCAGCGTACATCAAAGGTGCAGCAATCTGAGCTGGTGCAGCAATCTGTTGGACTGGTGGAAGGGCCTCTGCAACCTGCTCGCGGATGGCCTGCTGCACGGCCGAGGACAAAAGTTGCACATGCTCCTGGGTGAGAGGGAGCAGTGAGAGCTGGCGGGCCACCTCTTCACGAATGAAGGCTTTGATCTGAGGCAGCAGAGACCCGTCATCAGCCTGTCCGTGAGCAGTCACCAAACTGGAAAGGGAGGCCACTTGAGGAACACTTTGGCGGGCGAGCGCTCGTTGCCGGCGTAATTTATCGAAGCTTTGGCAATATGTGACTACGGCTGCAACGGTGGTAGGATTCTTGGCCATGAGCATCTGAAAAGCGTCGTCATCAATGCCCTTGAGGATTTACTTAATCTTATCTTCCTCAGTCATCGTTCGGCTCACGCGGTTGCAGAGATCTATGACGTCCTCAATGTAGCTAGTGAAAGTCTCGCCCGGCTGTTGCGCTCGGTGGCGAAGGCGCTGTTCTGCGCGAAGCTTTCGCACCGCAGGACGGCCAAATACCTCCGCGAATGCAGTCTTAAAGTCATTCCATATCGCAATGGTTGCTTCATGGTTGCGGAACCAGAGGTGGGCGATACCCGCAAGATAAAAAATAACCTTGGTGAGCTTTGTCCGATCGTCCCATTTGTTGTGGTTGCTCACCCGTTCGTACGACGAAAGCCAGTCGTCGACGTCGGTATCAGCGGTGCCACTGAACACAGCCGGGTCTCGTTCACGAACGGCACCGGAGGTGACTTGCACAGTTGACGAAGTGGGTCGCTCACCGGCGTCGTCTGGCATGGTCGTGGGGGTAGCGGAGGGCAGAGTGCGGCTGCGGAGTTCCAGGGCAAATTGTTAGGATAGTTAGGATACCCAGCACCTCCACCAAATGATATGGGGTTTATTGGCGTTTAATCCCGTTATGTCCAGCGCAAGGAGCACCCGAGCAGTTTCAGCCAAACGCCAGCGCGAGGCAAAACCAGCGACACCGATCCTTTCGTCTTTCTCTTCCTCACTTCAGGAGCCATGCGACCACAGTGACGCTTGTGCTAACTTCGTCATTACAAGAGGAACGCCTGAACATACTTTCGTCACGGCACCTACCCATGTAACGAACCTCAGTTCACGCCGCCTCCGCCTGAGACGAAATTCCGGAAGGCTGACATATGACGCACTCCTGATAGAATCCCACTGTGCTACCACTGCGCCGAAGCAGGCCATCTTTACCGGATGTGCGAGTACCGCAGAGTGGGACTTTGGGGTTTTCCCGTAAACGCTCCTTGCCCAAGAAGCGGTGAACACCCTTTTGAAATCCGGGAGTATTTGTCAACTCGACAAAGCCCTCATACTTCACAGCAACACCAACCTCGGTCAACAGTACCAGTGCGGTATCGATCACCGAGCCCGCGTCCATCCTGATGCTCCCAGAGGCGACGTTCCGAAAGCCCGCGTCGGGAAAACTAATACCGGTGACCTGTGGAGGTAAGGCCGCTGTCGACGCAAGAACAGTGCCTCCAACGCTGACTCCGAAATGTAACGCCAGACGCGAGAGCAGTTGCGGAAACAGTGACGTTACTTCCGATTTGTGTGTGGTTATAGACGGCTACGAAATTACTTCTTTAGTAGACACAGGCGCAGACCATTCAGTTATGAGTAAAGAACTTGCCAGAAGACTGAAGTGCTGACTCCTTGGAGAGGACCGCAAGTTAGAACAGCCGGAGGACACCTTATCGACCCGGTGGGCAAGTGCACTTCTAGAATTGGAATACGTGGCCTCACATACGTCGCTACTTTTATTGTCCTGTCAGAATGCTCGAGGCACTTAATTATTGGAATGGAATTTTTGCAGGCGAACGGTGCAGTAATCAACTTGCAAGAATTTTGTGTGTCGTTCTCAACGAAGCACGCCATCGCTACATTCAAGTGTGAAGAAAAAAACCACAGCATATCCACGGGGTGAATGATGATGAGTGGGCGAAGCTCCGGAGGGAATCATCGGATTTCCCGCTTAAGGGGACGCTAGCACAAACGCGTTAGAAACGTGCAGTACTCTCTAGTAAGGGGGAGCGGCCACAGCGTCTTACGCAGCCATTTACACATGCCGGAACGTGCACCGCGTTTGCCGACGCCATCACATGACTGCTGAGAGAGTATACCCCCCGTATTCATAAACGCTCCTCGACTTGAACTTGACTTGCCACCGCCTTGGGCAGCGCGTTCGAAACGCGTTGAAGGTAAGGCGGAGAGGCCCACAGCGTCTTACACCAGCTTCTTACACGGGCCGTAACGCGCTAGCACAAACGCGTTAGAAACGCGCTAGAAACGCGGCCTTTCGTTAATGTTGGGTATTTATTGCCATCGTGGTGCGTGTGTCTATGTGCACTTCGTGGCGTAGTGGTTAGCGCCGCGCGTTCGGAAGCGAGGGGTCCCTGGTTCAATTCCGCGCTACGGACAGAACTTTCGGAATTTTTTTTCATAAAACGCCGGAAGCGTTCTCCGGAAGCCGGAAGCTGGCTTCCGGAACCGAAACCGGAAGTGGAACCGGAACCGGAAGTCGGCTTCCGGTTATACTATACGTATACATATATATGTATATATGGGTATACATACATATACGGACACACAACGCCATCTATTGAGCAATTCATAAAACTAGACGTGGCTACCTACTACGACGGGGACGAACGGGTGCCGCTATAAGGAGCTTCACCCCTAAAATTTGATGCGCTCCAGATTGTAGACGACGTCATGATACCCCCAAGATCCAGCATAGCTGTCGCCGTAAGAAGCAACGTATTCAGCGACTATGAAGGAATAGCAGACAGTAACACTGGCATTTTACTCGAAAAAGGTATCTGTATGGCCAGAGGTCTTCTTCGGCTGCGTGATGGGTGTTCGAATGTCGTTATCATAATTTTGGAAATGAGGTCCAGCATATTGCGAAGGGAACTGTCATTGCCCACCTTAATGATTATGTCCAGATTATGGATTTGAACACTTCCGAGGCTGCACCCTTCAAGTCTGACAACGTAGACTCCATACTCGCATCCATCAAGATCGAAGCAGCGGTATCACCGACCCAGAACCAGCAAATAGAAAGCCTTGTACGAGAAT
This sequence comes from Dermacentor silvarum, assembly GCF_013339745.2. NCBI lineage: Eukaryota > Metazoa > Arthropoda > Arachnida > Ixodida > Ixodidae > Dermacentor > Dermacentor silvarum. The sequence continues at coordinate 118,141,792 of NC_051157.2, read as the reverse complement.
TCGCCACGTGTTTCTCAACGTCATCCCAAGTTCAGAGAACATCCATCGCCAAACACCGTATCATTGTCGGCGAAGCTGTCAGGCCTATTTGCCAGCATCCCTACCGAATGGCACCGAAGGAGAGAGAGGTCATCAGAAACCAAGTTGAAGAAATGCTGAGAGACGACGTAATTCAACCGTCGACCAGCCCGTGGGCTTCACCCGTGGTGTTGGTAAAGAAAAAGGATCAGACCTTGCGCTTCTGCGTGGATTACCAAAAGTTGAATGTCGTCACAAAACGGGGTGTTTATCCACTTCGAGGATCGATGACACACTTGATAGACTACGGGATGCGAAATTCTTTTCCTCTCTCGACCTCGAAAGTGGCTACTGGCAGATAGAAGTGGACGAAAGAGATCGTGAGAAGACAGCGTTCGTCACACCAGACGGGCCATACGAATTCAAGGTACTTACATTCGGCCTCTGTTCCGCACCTGCTACATTTCAGCGGATGATGGACACTGTACTATCCGGGTTAAATTGGCAGTCCTCTCTTGTTTAACTTGATGATGTCGTGATTTTTTCTACCACCTTTGATCAGGATGTCGAACGACTACGGACTGTGATCAACGCTATTAGTTCAGCAGGGCTGACGATAAAGCCACAAAAATGTCACTTCGGCTTCCATGAGCTCCTGTTCCTCGGCCATGTGATTAGTTCTGAAGGCATCCGTCCGTGAATAACGTCCTCTACAAAAGAAATTTTGAGCACAACACAGAGAAATTCTTACTCGTCGTTCATTCATCCTTGCAATCCGAAATCTTGGAAGCCTGTCACGATGACTCATCCGCAGGACACCTTGGAGTGAGTAGAACATTCGCTAGAATCCATGCCAAGTACTACTGGCCAAAGCTATTGAGTTCGGTGCAGCATTATGTGAGAACATGTCGGAATTGCCAAAGACGCAGAACGCCTCCATTAAAACCCGCAGGCCTCCTTCAACCAATAGAACCCCCAGAAGACTCATTCGAACAAGTAGGAATGGACTTCCTTGGTCCATTTTCGACATCGTCATCAGGGAAACGACGGATTGTAGTAGCTACTGATTACCTAACCCGAAATGCCGAGACAGCCTCTCTAATCAATTCTACAGCCATTTAAGTGGCTAAATTCTTCATCACCAACGTGGTACTACGACATGGTGCCCCTGCAGTTATTATCACGGACCGAGGAACTGCATTCACAGCGGATTTGACGCAGTCCATTATGCAACTAACTCATGCCAGCCACTGGAAAACAACTGCCCATAACCCTCAAACAAATGGGTTGGCTGAGCCGCTGAACAGGACGCTGACCGATATGTTGTCGATTTACGTAGACTTAGAGCACCGTACATGGGACAAGAAACTACCATATGCAACATTCGGTTACAATACCGCATTGCAAGAGACCTCTCAAGTGATGCCATTTAAGCTTGTTTTTGGCCGAACAGTTACCACACCCTTAGATGCAATGCTGCCGGTAAACGACAGTGCAGAACAAAACCCTGAAATCAGCGAATTGATACGGAGGGCCGAAGAAGCACGTCAGCTGGCGCGACACTGCATTCAACAAAGACAGCGCATTGACGCCGACCGGTACAACTTGCGGCGAAGAGAAGTCGAGTATGCACCAGGTCACAGAGTGTGGGTGTGGACTCTCGTACGGACGCGCGGCCTGTCCGAAAATCTTCTGCGCCGTTATTTCGGCCCTTACCGATTACATCGCCGCACTAGTCCCTTAAACTACGAAGTTACGCCGGAAGGACAAGTGACCTCATCACGATCACGTCGCACATAAACTGTGCATGTGGTCAGAATGAAACCATATTGTGACAGGCAGTGATTGTTCTACCAAACACCTCTACTCAGTGCCATATATACCACCTTAGTATGGACAACAGCTTGTCAACAGTTTCGCCACTTTACGCATCGGGACGATGTGTTCTTAGAGGGGGAATAATGACGCAATACAAAAACCGTCTTTAAATAACGCGTGCAGGTTCGTGCGCCGTCCAAGAGGACAACGGCGTATTAGTGAGAACAACAAACACGAAGACGTAATGGCATTGTCATTCGCCGCACGCACTCGGATATATGTGACCGTTGTCAGAAGAAGAGGAAGTGAAGCGCCGCTCGAGGAAAAGAAGGATTCTTGATCTCCTGCTTGAAACGCTGCAGTTACCTAATTTATTTACTTGCCGGGCACAACTTAGCCCCCAATAAATAGTTATCTTAGAAGCCCTTGAATCATTCGTTACACAATCAACATCATCATCAGCAGCAGCCTATATTTATGTCCACTGCAGGACGAAGGCCTCTCCCTGTGATCTCCAATTACCCCGTCTTGCGCTAGCTGATTCCAACTTGCGCCTGCAAATTTCCTAACTTCATCACCCCACCTAGTTATCTGCAGTCCTCGACTGCGGTTTCCTTTTCTTCGTATGCATTGCGTAACTCTAATGGTCCAACGATTATCCATCCTACGCGCTACATGGCCTGCCCAGCTCCATTTCTTCCGCTTAATGTCAACTAGAATATCAGCTCTTCCCGTTTGTTCTCTTATCCACACCGCTAATTTCTGGTTTCTTAACGTCAGGATTAACATTTTTCGTTCCATCGCTATTTGTGCGGTCCTTAACTTGTTCTTGAGCTTTTTTGTTAACCTCGAAGATTCTGCCCCTTATTTTAGTACCGGAAGAATGCAATGATTGTACACTTTTCTTTTCAGCGACAGTGGTAAGCTCTAAGTCTGGATTACGCAATGCCTGCCCTATGCACTCCCACCCAATTTTATTCTTGTGTAAATTTCTTTCACATGATCAGGGTCCCCTGTGATTAATTGACCTAGAAATAACGTACTCCTTTACAGACTCTAGAGGCTGACTGGCGATCCTGAATTCTTGTTCTCTTGCCAGGTTATACAACATTATGTTTGTCTTCTACATATAATCCTCAACCCCACTCTTACACTTTCTCGGTTAAGGTCCTCAATCATTTGCTGTAATTCATCCCCATTGTTGCTGAACAGGACAATGTCATCTGCCAACCGCAGGTTGCTGAGATATTCGCCGTTGATCCTCACTCCTAAGCCTTCCCAGTCTGAGAGCTTGAATATTTCTTCTAAACATGAGGTGAATAGCATTGGAGAGATTGGGTCTGCTTGCCTCACCCATTTCTTGATAGGTGTGTTTGTATTTTTCTTGAGGAGAACCAAGGTTGCTGTGCAATCCTTGTAGATATTTGCCAAGATATGCACATATGCCTCCCGTACTCCTTGATTACGCAATGCCTCTATGACTGCTGGTATATCTACGGAATCAAATGCTTTTTCATAATAGATGAAAGCCACATAGAGAGGGTGATTGTACTCCGCAGATTTCTCTATTACTTGAATTGCAGTGATTTGGGCTTGTTGGTGTGACATCGTGAGGCTTAAAGCGCATGAAAAGACAAGGACATGCAGACTAACCAGACCAGGCCTGTCTCACAAGTGCAAGTGCAAAAAGAAACATCAGGACCCGTTTGTTGAATGTGCGGGAGGAATTGTTTACAACCTTCCTTTAAAGCGTGCGAAAAATACGTGGGACAACGCGGAAGGTGCCTCAACGAGCGTTTAATGGAACACCGGTATAATGTAGAAGAAAAGGGGGGTGGGTTCCTTGAAGCTCACTGCAGGCATTGAAAGTGCGCTGATGCCGGGGCGGATGATGGTGTCCGCTTGACGTGTGCTCCAGCATACAGAGACTGCTCCATCGTGGGAAGAGCACCAGGAAGATTAACTCGCAAATTTATCGAAGCAGAAATGATTGATAGGCTTGAGGATAACTATTTCAAAACCACCAATTCCCCTTTCCCACAAAGAGTTAGCTTACCTGCGTAATGGTGTGTAAGGTATTTTTGTAAACGGCGCATGTACGATGATGTATGCGAAAAAGTTGTATATAAAGTGTGGGTCCTTTGCTCGAAATACGTATTGTTGCAAGTTGGTGCCTGTGTGTGTCACGTCTTCCTTCGTCCTTGTCTTTTCACGTGCTATAAGCCTCACTCTATTACCTGATTTATGACAAGGATATGATCCTTCGTTGAATATCCCTTCCTGAAGCCACCCTGTTCCCTTGGTTGGCTTAAGTCAAGTGTTGCCCTTATTCTATTGCAAATTATTTTGTTGAATATTTTATACAATACTGAAAGCAAGCTAATGGGTCTATAATTCTTCAATAATTTAACGTCTCCCTTCTTATGGATGAGTATAATATTGGCGTTCTTCCAGCTTTCCGGTCCAGCTTGCAGTAGTCCAAAGCATTGCGTATAAAGAGCCGCAAGCTTTTCAAGCATGATATTCCCTCCATCTCGGAATAAATCGACTGTTATTCCATCTTTGTAGCAGCTTTTCCCCTGGTCATATCTTTCAAGGTCATTCTAAGTTCATCACTAGTTATAGAAGGAGCCTCTTTCCCATGTTCATCACTACTTTGAATGAAAGTAGCTTGGCTGCTCTGGGGACTATACAGGTCAGTATAGAATTCTTCCACTGCTTTTACTATGTCATGGAAATTGCTAATGATATTACCCTGCTTATCCTTCAGTGCATACAATTTGCCTTGTCCTATGCCAAGTTTTCTTCTCACTGATTTCATGCTGCGTCCATATTCTACAGCTTCCTCAATCTTTTCCACGTTATAATTTCAGATATCCCTTACTTTTTGATCAGTTTCGACAGTTCAGCGAATTCTATCTGACTCTCTGGAGTTTGACATTTTCATGTTTTGCCGTTGCTTTTTTAGGTCCTTTGTTACTTGGGAAAGCTTACTTACTGGTCGCCTTGGTGCTTTACCTCCCACTTCAATTGCTGCTTCTGAGATCAACCTAGGTTACGGTTTCATTCATTACCTCTATGTTGTCTGTAACTTCCTGTTCTAAAGCTGCATATTTGTTTGTGAGCACTAGCCTGAATTGGTCTGCTTTTACCCATACTGCGTCTAGGTTGGCCTGTTTATTCATGACGAACTTTATTATTTCTCTCGTCAAATTGAGAGAAATCCTAGACCTCACTAACCTATGGTCACTGCACTTTACCTAACACTTCTACATCCTGCACTATGCTGGGATCGGTAGAGAGTATGAGATCTATTTCATTCCTTGTCTCTCCATTAGGGCTTATCCAGGTCCACTTCCTGCTGCTGCGCTTCCTGAAGAACGTATTCAATATTAGGAGCCTATTCCTTTCCGCGAATTCTACCAACATCTCTTCCCTAGTGTTCCTAGAGCCAATGGTGTAGTCCCAATTGCTTGCTCACCATCCTGCCTTTCCCCCACTTTTGCGTGGAAGTCGTCTATGACTACAGTATACTGAATTGGCACCTTTTTCATTGCTAATTCAACATCTTGAATAAGCTGTTCCATTTCTTCATCATCGTGACTGGAGGTTGGGGCGTAAGCGCTTACTACCTTCATTCTATGCCTCCTAGTCAGCTTTATTACGACTGCTACCCTCTCATTAATGCTGTAGAATTCCTCAATGTTGGCGGCTATGTCCTTAGTGGATTCCAAGTCCTACCCCGTATTCTCTCTTATCAGGAAGACCTCTGTAGCAGAGGCCGTGGCCATCAGTCAGCATTGCATAAGCATCAGCGGGTCTTCTAACCTCATTAAGGCCAATAATATCTCAGGCAATGCCTACTAATTCCTCAAACAGCCCTACTAAGCTAGCCTCATTTGAGAGCGTTCGCATGTTGAACGTTGCCAGGTTCAATGTCCAGTGGTGGCCTGTCCGGACCCAGAGATTCCTAGCACCCTCTGCCGCCTCGCAGATCTGACCGCCGCCTTGGTCAGGTGCTCCGCAGCCGCTGGGGACTGAGGGCCATGGGTTAATTGTAGGAGTCATGAGGAAGGTAGTGGCCGAATGCTTCACCAGGGAGACCAATTCCTGTTCTGGTGAGGGAGTGACTGTTAAAGCTTAGTGGGCCTTCCTACTTTGGTTACACCTGGACTAGTATAGTCACACTAGCTCTCGGCGATATCTTTTTGTCGGTGTCAGGCGCCACTCCATGCCTGAAAATGTAATGGACTGGAGGAGGATTCGAACTTACGACCTTCAGATTAGAAGCCAGATGTTCTACCTCTGCTCCACGCCACCACTATATATGCCTATACAAACCAATATATACGTGAAATATTGTGAGGCTGCATTTCATTCTGTATCTGTAGTTTCATCCCGCCAGTAGAGAAAGCTTCACTACTTCTAGGCTTGAACTCAAAATAGAGGCATCCGTATTAACCCCACCAACAATACTTTCACCATCAGCACCAGAGTCAGGTCTAGTTTATTGGTCTTTGTAGCCTGAAATCTCTGCCATTAGACCAAGAACCCTAAGGTATGGCTGCTTACGTTTCCCCTCTGGACGAATGCATATGGAGGACCATCTACAATGCCTACTGGAACGAGACGCCATTGGAAATCCTCGACAGCTTCCTCCAGTACAATCCCGAGGGTCCTGTCGTAGTGACTCGCCGCCTGAAACAGACCACCTCCAACGTTGTCACCTTTGCAGGGACCAAGGTACCCCGGTCTATCTTCTTCCGAACCGGTCTCATCATCTGCCAGCCCTTCTATATCCGCGTGGCGAAGTGCTTGAACTGACGGCAAACAGGCCACTGTACCGATGTCTGCCCCAAGCCTGTGACCCACCTCTGTCGCCGATGTGATGAAAATCGTCCATCTACTCAGGAACCGACGTGCACACCAAACTGTATCATCTCCGACAGCACCGGGGAAAAGAAGAGCAAACACCGCTTTATGCATCCCAACCCCAAAAAGGCTAACACATCTTCAACCGAAGGCGATGCACAAACCACCAATCAGGCACCCATGAGAAATTCCAGCTCAGAGGCCGTTCCGAAAGACAGGATCACAGCCATTGAAGATCATGCAATCGACCTGCCCTTTGCCTCCCCTGGATACCATCCAGAACTCCACTGCCACCAAAGGGCCTAATCGCAGCAGCAGCCGCTCCCACAGACAGGTCGGAGCAGCTGAACTGATCCTGAACCCTTCTCGCTCTCAGGAGCTGCTCAAAAGAATATCGACCTTAGAAAAACTAGTCACCGCCCTCCGTCAGGAAAACGTCTGGCTTAAACATGCTCACATACCACACTCAGTCACTACTCCTTTATCACCCTTATCACCGCAGTGTTAACCAGCTCCATCACTGCAACCTCAACCAGATCCTTCTAACCCTACGGAGCTCGACTTGGCTCCTCCTTCCACCCCTCAACCTCCGCTCCCCCCCCCCCCTCGAAGCAAAAACCATCCGCGGAGTATACCCTGGACGAAGAGCGCCACTCCAAAACCACGCTCTCCACCATTGAGAAGGTAAGCGTCAAACAGAATGCTCTAGAGAAGCGCATGTTGGCTGCATTTGACGTCAAACTAGCCGCATTCGAAACAAAACTGACACAAGATCTTCACTAGATTCTCCCACAAAATAGGGACTGTCTCCCGGCTGTCGAGGCCCATCTCCCACCTTCTCCCCAACCTCAACCGTCCACACCCATACTCTACCATGGCGCCCCACCAGTATTAGGGTATGGCAATAGGAGGTGCCGCGATAAGCGAAGCAACCTGCAGCTCCACATCCAACACATCGACTCCCCACCAGATATAATTGCCCCCATGAAACTAACGGCCCGGTAAAATTACCGGGCTTTAAAGCATGCCACCCGTTTTTTGCCTGTCTTAGGCACCGCGAGCCTCCCTCAGCGCAATATAATTGCCATCCAGCATACTATCGATAGGTCATACGCAGAATACACCTTGCTTTAAATTATTCCCGAAAAAAACCGAGACCTATTTTTTTTCTCCTGAGCCGCTTCGTTCGCCCGAACACAAACAACCTGACATCCCAGGTATCCTCCAAAAGCTAACCCGCCTGACCGCCGAAGCCCAATCCATAGTTGGCGACTTTAATGCCCACCAATCTGCGGATGGCTATCGCATAACTAATTCCAAATGCACAAAACTCTGGCTCATCACCCAGAACCTCGGTCTCAGCAAACATAACGAACCCCAGACTTCAATCCGCATAGGGGACAGTGTCAGCATTGACACATCCCCCGACGTCACCCTCCACAAACGTATACGCAACGCCCACTGGTATAACACAGTTCACACTCTCGGCAGTGATGACTACATTCTCTCCACAACCTTCGCAAAAACCTCTCCCTCTCGGTACCCAAATCACAGATTGCGACAAGATCAGACGCCTACGTGACCGAACCCTACTCACATAGACTAATGACCTCGACGAGTGGGTGCACACACTCAAAAACACTCAAAGAAGACATTTCAGCTACCTTACAGCTGCTCTTGATTCCAACCCCGCAACAAATTCCAACCTCCTCCAAAATTCCAAATGAGAATTCCGAAATGAAATTGCACGAAACAAGGCTGTGATTTTACCGTAGTTAGTGTTTACTATTGGAAGCAAGAGCTCAATATTTTCAGAAAACCGTGTGTTATTTGTATTGTAAAGTAGCGTTGGGGAAAGTAGCTCAGTTTCAATATCACAATTTCTACTTCTAAACAATAAAGTATCTAGTTTGAGTTGAAATGTGCAGGTTAATGGTAGAATTTCAACAGTGCGAATGGCTTCAATGTAGGCTACCAGCGGAGCTGTTTTTCCTCAGCACGCACTAGACGCGGCCTCTCCATCCCAGCGCACTCAATATACTAACTGCCTATTCGGTTCATTGCGCAGGCTTAGAAGCGCAGCAGGTGGCATGTTAGAAACCACCTGTCACACGAAATGATCGATGCACGCTACGGCCATTAGCACTCCCTCGGCGCTGCCAAACCGAGCAGTTGGTTTAGTCAGGAGCTGGGGTCGCTCTCCAAACTGCATCACATTCACGCCTCGCGACATCTCGAAAGTTACCCATCAACATCAGATCATTCTTGAACCAGTCTGTCACACACCGCACAATTGGATCCGGAATGTCTTTACAGAAAGTCCCTCTGAAATCTCGCAGTCCCTATACCATTGTGCTCGTCCAAGTTTCTGCGTGGTACCTGCGTCGCTTCGCCGCATCCTCCGCTTCCCAGCACACGTCTTCCTGTCGAGCCCGCCGCTTACGGGCAGCCTCTCGGACAAAATCTTCGCAGCTAGTCGCCGTCCGTTGCCTAGCTTTCCTCTTGCTACGCCAAGTGTCAGCACATGCCTTACTGGTTTGCTCTGCGTCCTCATAGAGGGCGGCGTTATGTAGTATTGGGTGGTTTCTTAGCTTTCCTCTTGCTACGCCAGGTGTCGGCACATGCTTTACTGGTTTGCGTTGCCTCCTTATAGAGGGTGCGGGAGTTTTGAGGCGTGGACATTGTGGAGATGGGTTTGCACAAGGCTTACCCTACGAGCGACGGTCAGGAAAGGGCACGACGCTCCTCCACTCCGCAACGCACAAAGGCGCTACGGCAGGGTTCGTCGACTCTCCGACACGGCGCAGAGAAGGCTCCGGAGTCAGATCGCCAACAAACACGGGTTTATTCACCCAAGGTACAGCTCAGTGCTACAGTCACGGCGCTTACGGGCCAAGGCTCGCCGCAAGACCGATCGAGTACGCGCGCCCGCTGCGCTAGGGCTAACCGGGTAGCGGTCCGCCAAGCGCGATAACGAGGAGTCGCGAGAACAAAGGTCTCATGTAACCACCTCGTTGCGAGCCTGAGAGCCTCTCTCCCGCGGCGAGGAAGCGCTCAGCGGACGAGAGCTCGGGTGGAGAGGGTGCCCGGGGGCCGCCGCGCGGGAGGCCAATCAGGGCGCGTCCCGGTGACGTGTTCTCGCGGGGCAAGTCCAATCCCGGGGGGGGGGGGGTGAAGCACGGTTTGCGCGGGAAAGTAAGTCCGGCGCGCTCGCCATGTCCGCCATGTTGCCGTTATGGCGGCGGTTCCCGGAGATTGAGCTAAGCGCCACGCGCGAGCTGGGGGGCGAGGCGCGGGAAGGCCCCTCGATCCCCACAACATTGAAAAATTTTATGGGAGGGTAAAGATATACAGCTCCGCGCGAAAAGACGTGGTATTTCTTGCGACATTTTCTTGAACCCACGCAATCAATGTCCTCCCGACGCGCTTTCAATAATTCTAAGGAACTGATCCAGATTTGCTTGCTGTTTTACATCACCGCTATCTAAGCATGTCACATACCGACACCTTCCCCACCTATGAGGGCCTCCTTAAAAAGGCCCTCAACGCGGACCTCACCGATGCTGAACTGTGCTCCACACTAAGTCACCTCTGCACCACTTCGGCCCTGGGCCCAGACGAGGTCAATAAGAAAGCCCTCCAAAACCTTGATGTCGCCTCCATATCGGCGTTAACCGACCTTATGAACTCCTACTGGTGGGAAGGCAAACTCACCCAAGCTTGCCTATATGCTCGAGTCACATTTATTCCACAGCTCGACAAACTCTTGTCGACCCAAAACGTTCGCCCCATATCACTCACCAGGATCCTGTATAGGCAAGTTGGCAAAGCAGGTTATCCACAATCGCCTCCAAAATCATGAGGAAAACCACCACCTCTTATCCCCAACCATGACTGGATTCCAGACCCACCTGTCCACGCAGATCATGCTTCAACTCTCGCGAGACGTTATCGACCCCACTGACAAAACAGGCACGAAGGCCATTCGCTGGCTCGAGCTAACCAAAGCCTTCGACACGAAGGCACCAGGTTGCCCACGAAGGCAACAGGACCTCTCCCTCATCAACCCCGGCGAATGCTTGTTCAACTACACACGCTAGTCCCTTTCCGGTCGGACTGCCGAGATCACACTAGACAGTCTCAAATCGGGTCCAATCTCCCTGGGCAGCCACGGCACATCGCACGGCTCGGTTGTCTCGTTATTTCTCTTTAACGTCGCCCTCATCACTCTGCCCCCTATATTCACCGCCATTCTGGGCCTACAGCCCTCCTTCTAGGCGGGCGACATCACCGTGTGGATAACCGCGGGACATGCCGGCCAAGTATAGGAGCCCCTGCAGAAGGCGGTCAGCGTAATCGAGGTTCACATCTGGGGGCAGGACTCGAGCGCTGCCACCAAAACTACGAGCTCCTGGTCATCAGGGGGCAACCCATTGGGGGTCATCCTCTCCTCTGAATAACTTCAGGCTGCCTCCCTATAAAGGAGTCCTCCACCATCCGCGGTCTGGGGATGTTCCTGCAGAGCAACACTGAGACCATTGTTAAACTGACAACAACCCTCATTCAAAACACCAGCCTCATCTGGCGAATTGCAGACATCAGGGCATCAAGGAGGCTGACTTCGGCTGACTGGTACAAGCATTCCATAGCCACTATGTCAAGACACTAGCTTATTTCTACCTCACTCCACCCAGAAACTAAAGATAGATTGTCTCATCCGCCAAGCGTATAAGTCGGTGGTATATCTCCCACAGACAACCTCCACAGCAAGACTACTCGCTTCAGGAATCCACAACACTTTCCTCGAACACTGCGATGCCCATCTCACCTCCCAGTACAATCGCCTCACCCGCACAACATCGGTTAAGGCTACACTCCACCGCCTAAACATAAGCTTCGAGTCCTTATACCCGCACCCCGTTCAACTCTCACCACAAATTCACAACGCCTTATAAATAAAACCCCTTCCAATAATATGCACCCCATCCACAATTAGCGACGCCGCACAAGCACGTTCGCTGCACGTCAGGGAATTATGAGCCATTCCACTCTGTGAAGGTGGATGACCAGCGTAAATGTTTAGCGCACGACACAGAGGTGACACAGAATTTTGAACAGCTGTACGAATACATTTGTTTCGATCGGGTGGTCATCGTTACGAAAGGGACGTACACACACTTACTTGGCACGATTGGTGCGGAGAACGGCAACTTGTATTTCTGGTTTTCTATACAGGGTGTTTTAGTGAACACTTTAAAAATGTTTAAAGGTTGCCTGTGGTAGATAACAGACTTCTAGTTCATGAGCTGGTCTACGCGAAGAGGCGGACATGCACAAAAAATGAAATGCATATTCGACTAACTTAAAAAAATCACTAATTAAGTTTTAAACTAATTGCCTTATGGCCCAAATTGCAATTTACATATTCAAGCCGTGGCGGATCAATTCGGAACGAATTCTCAGGATGACACTAGTTTCGAGATATTAATGCCCGGTTTTTGCGGAGAAATGCATCGGCCTTCCAGTTACTTTTGTCCTCCAATGCATAAAATGGCGTTTTGTTAAGAAAGTCACTGGAACGCAATGCATTTTCCCGCAAAGTTCGGGAATTATTATCTAGAAGCTTGTATCATCCTGAGAATTCGTTCCAAGTGCATCCGCCTTGCGAACTCCACGGATACAATTAGTAAATTGCAACATGGGCCATAAGGCAATTAGTTAGGAACCTAACTAGTGAATTTTTATTAATAGTCGATAACGCAATTCAATTTTTGTACAAGTAATGTCCGTCTCTTCGAGTAGACCAGCTCACGAACTAGCATTGTGCTAACTGCCACAGGTAGCCTTTAAAATTTTTGAATGTTCGATGATACACCCTCTATACATTCGCTTACACGACGGGACCGCCGCCCCGAGGAGCCGGAGGAAACTAGACAAGCGTGACATTTCGATGGCAGCGCCACCATGGGAGAGCAGCAGGAAAGGAAACTAGATACGCAAGCTCTTGGAACGCAGGTAACGAGAGGGTGTTGCGAATGCAGACATGGCCGCGCAGCTCGCAAAGCTTCAAATCTTTGAGAAACGTTTATTACCTACCTGGGAGTCAACTGCTCTTGAAAACGGTGCCTAGTGATAACTAATCTACTCAAAACGCATATCCAAGCGATGAGACGTATTAGCTTTTGCATAGCATCAACCGATCTGGCATCAAATTCGGGACCTGAGCTTTTGCCACATGCAGAACAAAAATGCACGGAACCCTTGCCATAAACAGCTTCGCTATAGCATGCCCAGTACTCCAGCTCCGACCACGGCGATACACCCGAATACCCTACCCACGACGCGTTCGCGCTGGCAGCGCTAACTGGGACCGGCACCTCGCGCGCGGTTGCAACTACTCAACCCCCCTCTTCCGAAACAGCGTAGGAAGCTGCGATTGCTCAAGCAACTGCCAACACCACCGCCAATGCGACTTTCAGCCGCCGTAGGGCTTTTAAAAGGGCCGCATATTATCCATCATCGGGCACCTCCTTCGGTACTCGCCATATGCGCTCCGACTCACTGATCTAATATCTGTGTCCCCGCCCACTCCTTCAACTCGGGGAACAAGGCAGCCAAGACTAGCGCCCGAGGATTCAGCACTATCGCCTGATTAGGCAACTCCGCCCACCTCCTCACCAGACCTTAACCAAGGCCCAGAAAATCATCTGGCGTCAGTTACAGACCCACTCTTTCCCCAACCCGGAAGTATACTCTCACGTATACCCACCCCAGAAACGACTTATGCGCGTCTCCGCAGCCCCTACGCCCGGCTCAGCAGCCCCTACGCCCGGCTCAGCATTGTGCACCCCAGCTTGCACCGGTCAATACTCTCCCTCCTGCACTCGTGGCGATAAAGCCACATTAGATCACATACTTTCGAATTGTCCGGAGGACCCCCGTCCTACCGAAGTGGGTGAGCTCCTTACTTCCTAGCGGTGGTAGGCCGTGCTGTTAACCTCGAACCCGGCAGTACAACTGCGGGGTTCGAGCAGTTCAAGCAGTGGGCCAAAGAGTTCGCCGAGAGCGAGGGGCTTCCGGTCACGTAGTGAGACCAAGAACCCACCATCTCCCAACCTTCTGCCAATTAATTTACTTCTATCATTATCAAGCACCGACAGCGTCTGAAAACTGTAGCTGCCATAAAAGAATGCGACAAACCCCCCTTACCACCAGTACCACCTCGTTCTGATACAATGCCATTGGTACAACTGCTACAATCAGTGCCACCGGTACCAAAACCACTGCGAGCACCGGTAGGAGATCTATATTCCGGTTTGGTGCACATTTTTGGACCGCGTTATTTCCGGGATCGGCCCATGAAACAGGCTATAGGCATACCCGGTAAAAATGTGGGGATAACTCGCCAAGAAAGGGATTTTCCTTTGAATAAATAAGGACATTAAATGCAGGGAGATAAAGCATATACAAATTTCTCGTTAGGAGCTTGGTGCATAGGACTGGAAGAGGGCTGGGGAAGCCAGGGAAAGACAGAAAGAAAAACAATATAAAATATTAGCGTAGCTTGCACTGGAGGCGCAATGCTAAAGAGACAGCGGAGCTGATGGGCACCTATAGCTAGTCCTGGCTTTTGGGCTAGCTAGGCTATGCACTACCAAGTAATCCCCGGAATTTTCTGTAATTTATTGATTATTGATTGATTATCTATTGATTGGCTATGGATTGGCTATCGCAAAGTATTGGCTACGTATTTGGGCTAGGCTAAGCACTACCAAGTCATCTCCAGCATTTTTCGGAATTTATTGATTATTGATCGATTATCGATTAGCTATTCATTCGCTATCGATTGGGGCGTACCGCATGTGCGGGACGCTATGCCCAGTGGCATCCCGCTCGCCCGCTGGCCCGTAGACCCGCTGGGCTATTACTCTCTAATGACTAGTGCGCAAAAGATACCTAAAAAAATGTCACAATTTCGCCCTAAGCGCGAAGCAATGAATGCGATAGCAACACAGCAATGTCATACGAAGTAAGGTGAGCGGCTTTGGTAGCAATATGAATTGTAGTAAACATGAGCTGATTAAGTAAGGAGGTGTGCTGCGGCGTAAGTAGACCGACATGACGAGAGACTCGATGACCACGAGAAGGCGCGTGTGAAACGGTGGTGTTGATGAGAAGCGCTTCCCGTGGGCAGCGCGTGCGAAGGGACACATCTGTAGCGCTGCACTGCCGATCCGGGCAGCATTGCATGTGCAGCGTGCGTTGGAAAATGTGGCCCGACTATTACTAACTGAATGAACAAGCGTGGTGTGAGCGCGCACAAACAAACATGAATAGATCACACTGAATGACTGCAGACAACGACCGTCAAAACTCTGGCAGCAAGCGGATACGCCGCAGCGGTGAAGGTACGTGCGGTCTATCGCTTCAACGGAAACTTAGCGGCGAATGCACGGTGCATAAAGGTCAGAGCCGTGTGGAGATAAGAGACGGTGCGAGCGAGCGACGAGCGCGGTTGTTGGCAGCGTAGAAGTGCGCCCCCCCCCCCCCCCCCCGCTCCCTCCGGCACTGGCTTGCCGCTTCCTTGCTTGCGCGTGGGAGAGATAAGAGACTGTGCGGACGAGTGACGAGCGCGGTTGTTGGCAGAGAAGTGCCCCCCCCCCCCCCTGCTCCCTCCGGCGCTGGCTTTCCGCTTCCTTGCTTGCGCGTGGGAGATTGAGTGCGATCGCTCTCCGTGATAGCGCGCGTCCCCGCACGCTTCCGCTGGGACATACGGCGCGCGGCGAAGATTTTATCTATACGGAACCTCACGGCGACGGCGACGACGACGCCGACGGCAGAAATCCGGTTGAAGTGTCCATATAATTGCTATCGCAATAATAACAGAAATAAAGAAACAGTTTTAAACACAAGGTAACTAATTTTATTTTATTTACCCGCCGGGGTGGCGCAGTCAGCTAAGGCGTTGCGCTGCTGAGCACGAGGTAGCGGGATCGAATCCCGGCCGCGGCGGCTGCATTTCGATGGAGGCGAAATGCAAACACGCTCGTGTGCTTGCGTTGTAGCGCACGTTATAGAACCCCAGGTGGTCAAAATTAATCCGGAGCCCTCCACTACGGCGTGCTTCATAATCAGAACTGGTTTTGGCACGTAAAAGCCCCAGAAAGAAGAACTATTTTTATTTGAAAAAGCTAGAGGAATAACTGTTCAACATTTCTATGATCCTGGTTACATCCTTTCTTATAATGAACGCCTGCTGTATAGAAAGCTTTTCAATAATGGAACCCACACTCACTACTTTTGGCAGCCAACAGGAGTGCCGGTAAACGAAAAGGAAGTGCTCAAGGAAATGTGTGCCCTAGACGCATTGAAAAGACGCATTTACATCACTCGTTGTAGCGTAAGCGATATACTTGCTTCATGACTAGAGTGACAAATCACTAAATCACAGACTACAAGCAAAAACCTCCGGTTCTCAAGCAGGCTTCCGCGGCGGAAGCGTAAACAAAGCCTGCATTACTTCTCTCGCTTCTACACAGCACCATAAACTTATGTCGTTTCACTATGCACAACTTCCGACGCTTAGTTTAGCACAGGGAGAACACTAACCAGACTTTAACAGTCGGTTATGGCAAAATATTTGTTTAGTTTTCAATATTAGAATATTCGAAAATTCGAATATTCGGCTATTCCTACTTCCTTGCTGACATCAAATGCGCAGATTTATTTTATCTTTTTGCGAGACAGTAGTATACTCACCCAAATTGCGCACTATCTTCGGAATCTTCGGCAGCTTAGGTAGAGTCGGTCTCCGTAACGCTGTTGACCCCGTTACTAGAATAAATATTGAAACACGTTTATTATGTGCCAATGCTTTAAGTTTAAGGTCTTTATTCAAGTCAAAGCATCGTGCAGTGAACCGGGAGTACTTATCAGTGCTATTCGATGATTCTCAAGCTAGAAGAATAAGGTAATTCATATGCAGCTCAGGACTGCTTACAAAACATTGACGCGTTGTTTATGTCGTATAGCTTTGAAATCTTCTTTGTTATTGTGAAGCATGAATGCTTGTGCGACAAATCTATTCTGCTCATATGCAGCAGCCCTTATTTTGTTCGGTAGATGAGTTGCTTACCGATACCTCGAAATAGAAAAAATACTATGAAAATTTTGAAAATTGTCTACTAATGCGAAGAATTCTTACTTAGCTGCCTTATGCTTGCATACCCATCGCTCCGAATCACCTACAATTACCCTACTATAAAGAGAACACGTGTTAACTCGACCAATTATGCATTTATTTTACTGATACAATATTGAATCAACTGAGCCTAAACGCCATGAGAACCGTTTTTTTTTTTCTTCTTTTGTACCACTGCAGCTTTTTAATGTTCCCTTTTTTATTACGGCCTTGACGTGGCGACGGCAATGTCACCTTTTTTTTTTCAAACGCAACCAATCATCTGCTATTACACTATTATCACATCTACCAATCAGCATTTCTATATTTTATATACTCGGCAAACCTAAAGCAAGCATCTTTGCACGCAAACCAGTAATGTGGGAAATTATTCTTTCAAAGAAATTAAGCTTTCAAGCGGGCTTGGCGAGAATTCTCTCTTTTACAGCGAAGCTGCTTATGGCTAGGGTTCCGTGAATTCTTAAGCTCCATAAGCAGCAACTTAGGTCCCGAATTTGGTGTTAAATCGCTTCATTCTAAGCAAAACCTTACACGTCTCATCACTTGGATATGCATTTTGAGTAAATTAGTTATCGATAGGCACTATTGCCAAGATCAGCAGACTCTGGTAGATAAACTTTTCTCAAAGATTTGCCACTGTGCCGCCCTCATTTGTTGGCAGAGTAGAAGCAGCTCCCCCCCTCCCTCCCGCGCAGCCTCCCCGCTTTTTTTTTTTTTTTTTTTGCTTTCGCGTGGGAGATTGCGTTGCCAGTTCCCCTTGCGCTGGGTTGCAAGATAAGCATTTGGTGCCGTAGCACAGCGTCTCCCCGCCTCCCCCCCCCCCATACCCCCCCCCCCCCGGCCTTTCGCGCGACAATCGCGTTTGCTTTCCGCCGTGCGTTGGCTCTCCGTGATAGCGCGCGTCCCCTGCGCGCTTTTACTCGCGCATACGGCGCGCGGCGACGATTTTATCGCCCTTGTAATCTATACGGAACCTCACGGCGACGGCGACGACGACGGCAGAAATCCCGTTGAAGTGTCCATATAATTGCTATCGCAATAAAATGAGGGACAATAACTGTGTCGTAACGCGAGAGAACAATCTGCTGATGCGAAAGAAGGAAGAAAAGTAAAAAAACACAGAACACAACGAAAACGAACAAAAAAAAAGCTAAGAAAAAAGAACGGTGTAAGTCGTCAATGTAGTTTAGTCACTCGACGGTCGAGTCACGGCGCGAAAAATATGGTTTTAGTCTTGAAACATGAACCACTTCAGTTTGAGGAAGCCGACGGGAGTTTCTTGGGGTGCCTTCTGGAAGAACCTTGTAGGTAACGTCACTGAGTCGCCGTACAATCTTGTAGGGACCGAAGTAGCGACGCAGCAACCTTTCTGACCGGCCCCGCTGTCGGATGGGGGTCCACACCCACACTTCATCGCCAGGATTGTAGGCAACATCGCGGTGGCGAAGGTTGTAGCGCCATGCGTCTGCAGTTTGGCGACACTGAATACGGCATCGCGCGAGTTGACGGGCCTCCTCGGCGGGCTGGGCGAACATAGCCACATCCGTGTGAAACATCCCCAAGTTTTCGGGAGCATGGCGTCGAGCATCGTGGTGACCTCTCGACCGTGCACTATGCGAAAAGGTGTGAAGCCTGCACTTTCTTGAATTGCGGTATTGTACTCAAAAGTGACGTAAGGAAGGATATCGTCCCAGTTCTTGTGGTCAATGACCACATACATTGACAGCATATCCGCGATTGTCTTGTTAAGCTGTTCAGTCAGTACATTTGTTTGGGGGTGATAAGCCGTCGTTTTGCGATGTGCAGTGCCACTTAGCCTCAAGACTTCCTGTAACATCTCGGCGGTGAAAGCTGTCCCACGATCGGCACTGACGACCGCTGGCGCTCCGTGACGGAGGACAACGCTGTGTACGAAAAAATGGGCGATGTCTGCTGCGGTAGCTTTTGGGAGTGCCTTTGTTTCGCAGTACCATGTTAGATAATCGGTAGCAACGAGAATCCACCGATTGCCAGACGAAGACGGGGAGAATGATCCCAGCAAGTCCATACCAATCTGATGAAATGGCCTCTGCGGTATTGCTACTGGTTGTAGCAGTCCCGCTGGCCGCGCAGGTGGAGTCTTACGTCGTTGGCAGTCGCGACATCTGCGAACGTACTGCTTCACAGTCTGCGAGACGTGGCCAGTAGTAAGAGCGGCGAATTCGTTCCAACGTGCGTGTGTACCCCAGGTGTCCGGACGATGGCTCGTCGTGACAGGCACGTAAAATATCGTCACGAAGCGAGGTCGGCGCAACTAACAGGTATGTAGCTTGCGTATGGTCAAACTTCTTATAAAGGACGCCATCCCGGAAACAAAAGGAGGCTAGCGCGCGTGGGAAACTTCGAGGAAGACTTGCCGTGTGTCCTTCCAGGTAGTCCATGAGAGGACTGAGCTCCAAGTCGTCGCGCTGTTGTTGAGCCATGTCTGTTACTGATACGGCAGAAAGAAAACTGTCGTCCTCTTCAAGGTCAGCGGGGGCACTTCCGACTGGTGCGCGTGAGAGACAGTCAGCGTTGGTGTGTTTGCGTCCTGACTTGTGAACGATGGTGACGTCAAATTCTTGCAGTCGAAGGCACCATCGCGCCAGGCGACCTGAGGGATCTTTGAGATTCGCGAGCCAGCAAAGGGAATGGTGGTCGCTGACTACTCTGAATGGGCGACCGTACAAGTATGGCCGAAACTTTGTTATGGCCCAGACAACGGCTAAGCATTCTTTTTCTGTGGCAGAGTAGTTTTTCTCGGCAGCGGATAACGTTCGGCTCGCATAGGCAATCACACGCTCTATGTCATTTTGCCGCTGAACCAAGACAGCTCCAAGGCTGACGTTGCTGGCGTCTGTGTGCAACGCCGTGTCAGCGGTCTCCTCAAAGTGACCGAGTGCAGGCGGGGCCTGGAGAAGGTTTCGGAGGGTATCGAATGCGAGCCACTGATCCTGACCCCAAACAAACGGGATGCCTTCCTTCGTAAGTTGGTTGAGGGGTTCAGCGATTTTAGAGAAATTTTTGACAAAGCGTCGGTAGTACGCACAGAGCCCCAGAAATTGGCGTAGATTGCGCTTATTTGTTGGCACGGGAAATGCGGCGACGGCGCTCGTTTTCTCTGAGTCTGGGCGGATGCCGGCATGGCTCACAACGTGACCTAAAAACTTCAGTTCTTCGTATCCAAAATGACATTTTTCGGGTTTTAGAGAAAGTCCAGCTGTTCGAATTGCCTGGAGAACTGTCTGAAGGCGCTGGACGTGCTGTGCAAATGTGTCTGAAAAGACCACCACGTCTTCGAGGTAAACCAGACACGACTGCCAATTCAGCCCAGAGAGAACCGTGTCTATCATTCTTTGAAAAGTAGCTGGCGCTGAGCATAACCCAAAAGGAAGCACCTTAAACTCGTAGAGGCCGTCAGGAGTAATAAAAGCGGTCGTTTCACGATCACGCGCGTCAACGGAGATTTGCCAGTAGCCACTGCGTAAATCCATGGAAGAAAAGTAGCGAGCGTTGCGTATAGGAAAAAAATTAATTAAATTATGGGGTTTTACGTGCCAAAACCAGTTCTGATTATGAGGCACGCCGTAGGTGGGGGACTCCGGAAATTTGGACCACCTGGTGTTCTTTAACGTGCACCTAAATCTAAGTACACGGGTGTTTTCGCATTTCGCCCCCATCGAAATGCGGCCGCCATGGCCGGGCGTATACGATCCAAGGAGTCATCTATACGATCCAAGGAGTCATCTATTCGGGGCAGGGGGTAAACGTCTTTCTTCGTGATCTTATTTAATTTTCCATAATCCACGCAAAAGCGCAAGGTACCATCTTTCTTCTTTATGAACACAACTGGCGAAACCCAGGTACTGGTCGATCGCTGGATGATGTCATCTTTAAGCATCTGCTGAACTTGATGACGTATAGCGTCTTGTTCCTTTTGCGATACGCTATAGGCATGTTGTTGAACGGGCCTTTCGGTAGGTTCGGTAATGATACGATGCTGGGCAAGCGGCGTCAGGTTAACCTTCGTCGTTGTAGCGAAACAATCTCGAAAAGAATCGAGTTCGTCCAGAAGCCTTTCTCGTTATTCTGATGGTAGGCTCGGGTATACATCTAGAGTGCTCGCAAACGCCTTGGCAGAATGGTCACACGGCGAAAGGGCAGCTAATACTGGCGGACAGTTGACGTCGGCAATTTCCGCAAAGTATGCAATCGCGGTGCGTCTGGCAAGATGGCGATATTCCTCACTGAAGTTCGTGACCAGCAGGTGAGCCTGTCTGTTTCGAGGCTGAATAACTCCTCTGGCAACGCATAGTTGTTGTGCATGGAGGAAAGACAAATTTGCCTCCGCAATTACAGCGTGGGGAACGTCCTGCTCACATTCCACACCGACAAAGAGGCTGCTGCGAGGGGGCAAAGTCACGGATTCATCGGACACGCGTAGCACGGTCTTCGGTACTTGGGTGATGTCAGCTTCAGAAGGAAAAATGTCCTCGAACGACACCAGCAACTCACGTAAGTCAATTATTGCGCCGTATTCACAAAGAAAGTCCATTCCAAGGATTATTGGGCGCGAGCACACAGGTAATACGAGGAAAGGCCCCGTGAACGTCGACGCACGGATACGAATACGTGCCGTGCCCATTCCAGTTGGCATCGCCAGATGGCCACCTGCCATGCCTAACTGGGGCCCTTGCCATGGCGTGGTGACTTTCCTCAATTTAGGTGCCAGTGCCCCGCTCATAACCTAATAGTCGGCACCGGCGTCGACGAGGGCAGTGACAGCATGATTATCAACAACTACGGCGATGTCGGCAGAAATAATCTTAGTACTGTCGGAAAATAAAGAAAAATCGGAACGATCGTCGTCGGGTCCTTGCGTCGAGGGAGGTTCTTGGAATGTTCGTTGGAAAGCGACTTCACCCCCAGAAGTCGCGGTTCCTAGTTTCCCCTGTGGGGACTCGGTGAGCGGTTCCTTAGGGGAGCGTAAGGCGACGAGGGCAAGCTAGGTGACACGGACCGGCGAGGGGATGGTGATCGCGATTGGCGGCGCTGAACAGTCGATGGAATTCGCTGGCCCGTCAAATACGCTTCGATTTCGCGGGGACGCTCACCGTAACGTGGGCACCGCGCGCCGGGATGGAAGCCGCGGAGACCTAGCTGGCGGTACTGGCAGTCGCGGTACACGTGACCCGCTTCGCCACAGTGGTAGCATAGCGGACGGTTATCCGACGAGCGCCATACACTTGCCTTAGTAGCGCTCTGTCTTGAGTGATCAGGTGGTCGATACGTAGGTACGCTCGGGTACCTTGAGCCGCATAGCGTATGCGAAGAGGTGTCCGGGAGCAGATGTGTAGCCTGGTCCACTGTACACATGATGGGATCTGTAGAAGGTGGTGCAGGAGCCCTCAATGCCGCTGTATAGGTTAGCACAGGGACCTAAGGTCTTGGTGGTGCGAGTGGTTGCACCGCCTGTCTGATTTCACTCCGGATGACGTCCGAAAGTGCTGTCATGGGTGGTTGGGGTCTCACTGGTGCCACTGCTTGGAGTTGCCGCAGTTCGTCACGCACAACGCTACGTATGAAGTCTGCGAGGGCGTGCTTCTCGCTGTTGAACCCAAGAGAGCACGCTGTAGCCGTGATGTCGTGGCGTTCGTACTGTGACGACCGCTGCTGGAGAGCACGCTTCATCGTGGTTGCCTCACTCACGAACTCGGCCACAGTTGTTGGTGGATTGCGTACAAGTCCGGCGAAAAGCTGTTCCTTGATTCCACGCATTAAATGTCGCACCTTCTTTCTCTCGGGCGTTGCAGGGTCTGTGCGTCTGAAAAGAAAAAGCATGTCCTCGACAAACATCGAGACTCTCTCGTTGGGCCGCTGGTTCCTAGAAGAGATGGCTTGTTCAGCTCTCTCCTTTCTTTCGGCGTTGCGGTTCGCATCGCGGAGCTGTCGGCTAAACTTGTGCCATGTCGCAAAGGAACCCTCATGGTTCTCATACCATCTCTTCGCAGACTCTTCTAGCGCGAAGTAAACTCTCCGCAGCTTGCGAATAACATCCCACTCTTTGATGCTGGCAACCCGATCGAAGTGGTCCAGCCAGTCTTCAATATCTTCAAAAGTGTCTCCATGCAACGGTCTGGGCGTCTGTGGCGCATGAAAAACATGCGGGAGAGAATACTGGGAATCGTGGGTTTGGCTCGCCTGGTTTGTAGTGGTCGTTGACATTGTTCTTTCTAGTCTCGACGACAAGGGAACGAATTCGGGTGGTAGTCCTTGCAGGCGGCGGCTGCTTCTTGCTGTGGGAGCTGTGGCTGTCTGTGAGATGCTAGCAGTGTTGCGGAAACTTGGGACCGAAGGTGCATTTACCCAGCACTTCCACCAGTAATGTAGCGGGCGAAACAACAGATCCAGCCAGAAGTCCACGTCTTTACTGGAACCAGACCAAAAAGAAGAACGTTCTCTTCTTCTTCCAAACCCCAAGCGTGTACGTGCCACAGCAGATGGCTCATATGTGACGGCACGTGCCAATATATATATATATATATATATATATATATATATATATATATATATACATATTGTCACGTTCTAGGAGAACAGACGACCTGAAGCGTTGAGGCGTTGAGCGTCGAGTCTCTGACCCCCAGTTGAACAAACGTCGATGCTCGGCGGCGATGAAGTCGATGCTCATTGGTAAAATTTGTGAGCAATATTTCAGCCCGGCCATCTCGAAGGTGAATGATGCCTCGTGCCGCGCAAATTCCGAGGTTCAGCACACGGGACATGTTGCCTTCTGCTAGGACTTGACCATTGCGCGCCCCTTCAGATGTCACCTGAATCATAACGCTGGAACGAGGCGGTATAGTTACGCTGTCGTCGGAAACTCCAAGTCCGGCTCTATGGCGGCAGGCATCATCTTGTGCCGTAGCGTTCCTCGCAGAGAAAATGATGTAACGCTTCCTGAGGTCGATGATGGCACCATATTCCCAGAGAAAATCCATTCCAAGAATTAAATGACGGGAACATTCACGCAGGACAATGCAGCTAGCGAGAAACGTGCATTTTCGGATTCGTATCCTAGCGGTGCTCACGCCAAGCGGTGCGATAACGTGTCCGCCAGCTGTACGAACTTGTGTCCCAGTCCAAGGCATAATAACTTTCTTGAGAAGGCTCGCCAATTTTCCGCTAATAATTGAGTAATCGGCGCCGGTGTCGACTAGCGCACTGACATTTCTCCCGTCGACGAGCACAGGTATGTTCATCGCGAACTTGTCTGCAGGCTGAGGTACAGGCGTCGTTAAATCTCCGTCAGGTCGCGGTCGCGTCGCTTGGAGGTCCAAATCTCTGGGTACAGGTGTCGCTGAATCTCCGTCGGGTCGAGGTTGCGTCGCTGAGAGATATTCAGCACGTCGCGCATCAGCGGCCTCGCCTTTGAAGGTCGCTGACGTCAGTTTTCCAGGCGAGGGCTCGGAGACCATCCCTGCGTCATCATCGACGTACCTTCGCGACTTGGATAGGATCGCCGCGGTGATGGCGATCGCGACTGGCGTCTTGATGACTGAGGCGCGCGCTGCTGGGCGATGAACGCTTCAATTTCGGGCGGCCTCTGTCCGAACCGGGGTCGAGGTGAATTGGCCGCGTAACCCTGCAGTCCAAGTAGGCGGTAGTGGCACTCGCGGTATACGTGACCCGCCTCACCACAATGATAACAAAGCGTTCGTCGGTCGGGCGTGCGCCAAATGTCCGATTTACGTGTGACAGGGCGGTTGTCGCGAAAGTGAGGTACCGCCTGTGCCGAGTGGAGGGCAACGGGACTTGGCGGAGCTGATGCAGGGATGGAGCGGCTCAGTGTGTCTCCATACGTCTCACGCTGGAAATCGGTCGCCACGAGTGGGGATGTTGCCGATGCGGGGAGACTGCGCCTCAACGCGTCAGCGTATGTCGTGCGCCGAAATTTACTCGCCTGGGGTGTTCTTTCGGGGCGAGGTTGAGGTACCCCGAGTGCATGCTGCACTTCGTCACGCACGATGTCAGCGATGCAGTTCACCGTAGGCTGCTGCGCGCGGTGCAGCTGTTGCAGCTCGTCGCGGACTACCGATCGTATTAGCTCGGGGAGCACTTTAATGTCAGTCGCGAAAGCTCCCAGACCGATGGTTGTCGAAGCAGCATTCACTTGCTGGTCATACTGGTTCGACCGCTGCTGCAGCACCTTTTCCATAGCAACGGCTTCTGCGAGGAACTCGGTAACCGTCCTCGGCGGGTTACGAACAAGCCCACCGAAGAGCTGTTCTTTGACAACCCGCATCAAATGACGGAGCTTCTTGTCTTAAGGCATGCTAGGGTCGGCTCGCCTGAAGAGACGTGTCATGTTTTCAACGTACATCCGAACACTTTCATTGGGCTTCTGAGCACGCGATTGGAGGGCCCGTTCTGCTCGCTCTCGGCGATCGGGGCTCGAGTACGTGTCCAAGAGCCGCCGACGTAACTCACGCCATGATGTCAGGGCCTCTTCGCGGTTCTGTAACCAGGTACGAGCACCGTCTTCGAGGCTGAAATACGCATTCTTTAATTTCGCTCGGTCGTCCCACTCGTTGCAATCTGCTACTCGTTCAAAGTCGCCCAGCCAATCTTCCACGTCTTCATAAAGGTCGCCGTGGAAGGAACGTGGCACTCGCGGGCTCTGCAACGTTAAATGAGTTGGTACTTTCGCCGTACCTTCCAACGCAGCCATTGTGCTCCTGGTTGACGGCACAAGCTCAGGGGCCAGTCCCCGAATTCTCCGGCTGGCACGGTGCACTGGTGTAAGCTACGGTATGGCGCTGATGTTCTTGCTGCTAGGAGGGGTCTGTTGCATAGGTCGAGGGCTACCCAGCACCTCCACCAGAAATGTCACGTTCTAGGAGAACAGACCACCTGAAGCGTTGAGGCGTTGAGCGTCGAGTCTCTGACCGCCAGCTCAACAAACGCAAAGCTCAGGCACCCGCGCGTGGATCGGAGTCACTTCATCTGCCTCTTCGCTGGCGCCCGTCAAAGCAGGTGCCGGCGCATGGCGCGTGGACTAGCGCGCGTCTTCGGCTTTCTAATTATGTCCCACATGTTGCAAGGTGTGGCAATATATAAAAACTTTGCCATTGTGACTGCGACGGCTCGGGAGGCGTTATCGATGACGTCGCGAGTGCCTGAATTTGGGCGCTGGTTCGCCACCAAAGTGGGTAGCTTGCGGTAGTTTGTAGCAGTTACAGTGACGATAATCTGAGCGCGATGATTCGTTTTATATATATATATATATATATATCTAGTGCTAGTTATCACCGTGTAATCGTCCACTGCGGCCCAATAAGGCCAGCTTCGAGCTGGCGCCGCTCCCATTAGCAGTGGAGCGTTGCCCAAGCTGGCCGCGCTTGGTCAAGTTGCGGACAGTTTTCTTGCATCATAAATGCTTATACACGACGTGTGGGTACACATCGCCGAAAAGAAAAACACGGCGCATATATTTATGAAAAATTATATTCCTTAAAATATAAAACAAGCTTATTTCTAATTTTATAAAATAATTCGAGCAATGATTTAAGTGAGCAGGCGGCATTTCTCTTTGAGCGCATAAAATTGCTTTTATTTTCGAATGCACTTTCAAGTTTGTACATTTTATTAGGAACAGCATCGAAGCAAATATCATGTACAATATTATTGCAGCGGTGAAAAATAAGCAAATTCAGCCCAGCGGAAGAATACTCAAGGAACTGCACAGATTCCAAAAATATTACAAGTATCCCTGTTAGTGCATGCAGGAAATGTTTCTCTTTACAACAATAATAATGTTTACAAAATGAAACAAACCATTTTTTTTTCTCACAGAGCACACACTAGATACAAAGCACTTAAGAGCAAGCCTAAGAATATGCAGTACGGCGAAATAGAAAAAAAAACTCTCTGCCGTTTTGTCTTGATTAGTGTGAGCCATGATGATTAGTGTGAGCCTCATTTGGCAATGGAACTGCCGAGGCTTTCACCAGAAACAACCGGTACTTAAGCAATACCTATGCCAACATACCCGCCGCCCGGATGATATCCTACTTCAAGAAACCAATAACGCCCCCACCACGCTCCCTGGTTATCAAACCTTCCATACCACCCACCCTCTTCGCCGGGTCTACACCCTAGTACGGCATCGTATCCCTGTTATTCAACATGATCTGCATAGTCCTCACATCGAACACCTATTCCTCGAATTAATTCCCAATGGCAAACGGAAAGAATGCATCTTCCTTCTGAACATTTACAATAGCCCCAAGGACAAAGCAAAGTGTCGCTTCCTCACCCTCTTTAAGAAGGCTCTTCACGTAGCTGGAACGCACCCCCTCCTCATCGGTGGTAATTTCAACCTCCCCCATGCAGGCTGGGGTTACGTTCCCACGGAAGCTGCAGCTCGAAATCTCTGGCAAGATTGCCACGACTTAGGCTTCAGCCTTATCACGGATCCCTCCTTTCCCACACGCCTCGGTACCTCCACTACCCGGGACTGTACCTCCGACCTCACCTTCATCAAACATATCAACAATGCTCATTGGACCAATATACAGCCAGACCTGGGCAGCGACCATTATATCCTTGCTATATATTTACCCCAACTCGCTGCCACCCCTGCCCCCACTAAAGAATTCGCCATTACCGACTGGGATGCTTTTCGTAAGATACGCATTGGTGCTGCCTCAGCAGAAGGCATTGCCGATATCAACACCTGGATGCAAGCGCTACGCACTGACTTTCAAACAGCTACTCGGGTGGTAACTACAGATGCCCCAGTTGAACGCATGGAAAGCCGCCTCGCCCATCTTCTGGAGGCTAAGGCCTCCATCCTAGCTCGTTGGAAGGGGCAACGCCTAAACCGTCGCCTCAGAAGTAAGATCTCTAAACTCAATACAGCCATCGAGGAGCATTGTCAAACCCTCAGCCGGCAACAGTGGACTGAGCTCTGTAACACGGTGGATGGACAACTTCATTGCCCATCTCCGTGGAAACTCCTCAGACACGTGCTTGACAATACTGCCACCCGCACTGCCCAACAGGATCGACTGCAGAAACTCCTTTATACGGACACCCTTAACCAAGGTCCACAACGAGTGCTTGACTACCTCTGCACCATATATATCTCCAGGGGACAAGTAAATCCACACAGAAATTACATCGGTAATCCCAACCCTACACTAGACGCCGATTTCAGCGTATATGAAATACATGCTGCACTTCGCAAGCTTAACGGTCGTTCTGCACCAGGCCCAGACGGGGTCACTAACAAAACCCTTCGCAATCTCGATGACGAGCCCGTGTCTCATCTAACTGACTACATCAACGATTGCTGGCGCAACGGCGCCATCCCAGCTGCCTGGAAGACTGCCAACGTTATCCTAATCCCAAAGCCTGGCAAACCATCTAGCCTCAACAACCTAAGGTCCATATCCCTCACTTCATGCGTAGGCAAAGTGATGGAACACGCCTTCTTAGCACGCATCAACACACACCTCGAAGACAACTCTATCCATCCCACACCATCATTGGATTTCGCCCTCACCTTTCAACTCAAGACGCTATGTTGTAGCTCAAACATCAAGTACTAAACGAGCGCTCCCGTAACACGAAAGCCATCCTCAGACTCGACATCACTCAAGCCTTTGACATCATTTCCCATGAAGCTATGCTTGACCAGGTCTCCCACCTCCACCTGGGAGAGCGATCCTACAATTACATCCGTGACTTCCTCTGCAATCGCACCGCCACCCTCTCGGCTGGGGATTTACGATCAGACGAGCTTCCCCTTAGCAGCAAAGGCACCCCGCAAGGTGCAGTTATCTCTCCAATGCTTAGTCATGATTGGCCTTGCCCAGCAACTACAACGTGTCGACAATATCAACCATACCATCGACGCCGATGACATAGCCATCTGGTCGTACCGAGGCAGTGATGGTCAAGTGGAGTCAGCCCTCCAAACGGCGATTGACAGGGTTTAAGCCTATCTCCAAGGATCCGGATACGCTGTTCGCCGGCTAAATCGGAGTTTCTTCTCTACAAGCCCATTCAGCGGGGACGCCCTCCCAAACACCAATCTGATCACCGACGCTGTGACTCTATCATCCTACGCCTTCAAGATGGCAGTCCTATACCACATGTCCCTAGTATCCGGGTCCTCGGTCTCACCATCTCTACCAACGGCTCCAATGCCTTGGCTATCAACAAGATCTGCGCCCAATCTCAAAACACCCTACGCCTTCTTAAACCCATCTCCAACCGACGAGGGGGACTCAAAGAAGAAAGCCTTCTCCGCCTCGTGCAGTCCTTTGTCATATGCCACATTATCTACGTTGCTGCATACCTCAACTGGTACCGGGCTGAGCCAAACAAGCTCGACACCCTCATACGAGGGGTCTACAAGCAAGCACTTGGCCTCCTGCATTACACCAGTACTGAACTCTTCAACCAACTAGGAGTTCACAACACCCTTGCCGAACTCTTTGAAGCACAACAACGCTCTCAGCTTGAGCGGCTCACCCTTACTGAACGGGACGCTTTATTCTATCTACGCTTGGCTTCACTTACCATCAGCAACATGACCCCAAACAATCGATCCCGACGGACGTCCGTAGCTGGATCCACACAGACCCTATCCATAGAAATATGCACCCTGAATATAACAGGGCCCAGCGCCAAGCTCGGTCCGGAGCTATCATAAAAGCCCTTGCTCATGTACCTGGCGTTACATTTGTGGATGCAGCCCAATATTCCCATGGCACACGATTCGTGGCCGTCGCCACACGCGATGTAGTCCTACACCACGCCTCCAGCGTCACTACCCCCACTGCCGAAACGGCTGAAGAAGTGGCCATCGCCCTGGCCAATCTAGATCCCACCTGTCACACCATCGTGTGTGACTCTCGCTCAGCCGTCACTAACTTCAGCAAAGGCCATATTTCTCCTCAAGCTCTTGGTATCCTCCGCCAGGCACCACACTCTAAAGAAAGCATGATCTCCCTGACATGGATCCCGGCCCAAGCGGGCCCTGTCTACGCACACCTCCCCAACCTCAACGAGGTCACCCACTCCATTGCGCGAGGCCTAGTCAACCGCGCCGGAGACACTGGAGACGAGTTGGACACCAGGGATAATCTGAATACTTATAACGATCTCGTTAAGGCATTTTACCTTAGTCGCCGAACCTCCCCCCCCCCTCCTCGCCCCGAGTTCAGCTGGGCGCAGGCTACCCTGCGTTTGCTACAAACAAATACGTACCCTTCACCCGCCCGCCTCCACCTTATATTCTCTGAATTTTACCGTACCCCCAACTGCCGGTGCTGTGGCACTCACCCAGCTACGCTTCCGCATATGCTGTGGGAGTGCCCAGCACAGTACACACAAATTAACACCACGACCCTCTCGTCGTGGTTGCGTGAGGCTCTGTGGAGCTCCGCCCTCGACGACCAAACCTGGGCGACCCAGCACGCCCGTGAGGCGGCGGCGAGGCAAGCCCTCGACGTCCCCTCATGGGAGGCTTAGGCCCGGCCATCTTAAAGTGCTGGTTCCACAATAAAAGTTTGTTCCTCCTCCTCTGCCGTTAACGACGTGAACGAAGTCCCTGATTATGTAACACGTGCAATTCGCACACGGCACATGTTTGGTCAAGCTTCTTTTCTTCACCGTGTAAGTTCCTTAGCCAATGTTGTCTCCTTTCTTCGTCTTGTGGGACGCTGTAAAGAGACGCCTTCGGCGATTCTTTCACTCGACTATAGCCTGTCCGTCACCCTGGTGCAAAACAGTAATTGCTCCAGCGACTAGGCATACTTTCTTAGCGCACAGTAGAACGAGCACAAATAAAGTCCGAGGACGTTGCAGAGACAAGTCGTCGAACGTTGCACTTTACAAAAACAATCACAATCAAGTCGATTCGCGTCCTCGGGTGCAGACTGCAGCACACGGGAGCGCACGCGCTGGCATGGGTCTTCAGGTGGAACTAGCTCCAGCGTCCCTAGCGGCCTCCGGCTTCGGCGACATGCGCGGCTTCAGCTGGAAGCGTGCGCCGCATAGGGCAGATAGCACACTACCCAATATTCTAGTACACTGTAGCAGCAACCACCTGCAGACGCGAAGTAGGAGAGGGGAATCCCCGCAGCAGGAGTGGAGAAGGAAAGCGCAGAAGAATAGCCTGCAAGCTGCGAAAGAGCGCCGACGTCTCCACCTACTAATCGGATCACAAGGCCATGCATGTTTCTATGCACCCCGACGCAAGTACTTCATCGCCTGAAACTTAAATGACACCACCCACAACGCTGTGGCAGCCGTACTATCGGGTTCTACTTCGATATACCCGAGAACTGTGATATGTACTGTCTCACCAACGAAATAGAAGAGGACATGTAAAGTGGTGTCGATACGCCTTTGATTGCACTAAATCATCTAAATAAACACAACTGCGCCTCTCACATTACCCCATTATTACACAACTCGGCAGCAACACTTTGCAGCACCCCTCTGAACAACAACCTAGCCAAAAGAACCGCTTTCGCGTTCTTATCTCATAAGAATCTGCTTAGGGATCCTCTACAACCTTTTACATGTGAAGCATTTCTTGGCGCACAGTTGCCACTTTGAGAGAATATGAGCCTAGGTCTATATATATCTAGCCGCCTAGGTCTTGGTGTTCTTATGGTCGTTTCGTTAACTTGGTATGTACCAAAATTAGCATAGTATGACAACAGTGTATGACGAACGTATTTGATAGGTCATGCCATGAATGTCATGACATGCGTGTCATGTAGGCCATGAAACAGCCGCCAACGTCTTGGTGCTCTCATGATGGTTTCGTCAACTTGGTATGTACCAAAATAAGCATAGTATGACAAAAGTGTATGACGAACATAAATGATATGTTCATGCCATGAATGTCACAACATGCTTGTCATTTAGGTCAGGAAACAGCCACTTGTGTCTTGATGCCCTAATGGTCGTTTGGTTGACTTGGTAGGTACCCAAATTGGCATAGTATGACAAAAATTATCACGAACATAAATCATAGGTAATGACATCATGTCATGACATGCATGTCATGTAGGTCATGAAACAGTCGCCAAAAATGGCAATGAGCTAGCAAAAAAAGATTAATACTCAAAAACTGAAATGGGTTTCGGACGTAGGCACTAAGTGAAGGAACACTCAAGCATGATCGTAGAAGTCATAGTAATTAGCATGACTCAGAAAAAATAATAATGACTCAGCGAACAAAGATTAACACTCAAAAACCAATGGAATGGTATTAGATTAGGTACTAAGTGAAAGAGAAGGCTAATGGTTGATGGTCGAAGTCATGGTCATAAGCATGACTAAGGTTTTTGCCTCAAGGTCTCTTAGGCGTAACTAAAGGGACTCCCGAGGACTCATGACATAAATGTCTTGACATGCGCGTCATGTAGGTCATTAAACAGCCGCTTACCTCTTGGTGCTCTCACGGTCGTTTTGTTAACTTGGTATGTACCAAAATTGGTATAGTATGACAAGAATGTATGATGAACATGAACCCTTTTCGAGTTGGTCTAAACCTTCTTCGGCCGTTCTGCTCTCGGGCTCCGGAAATAAATGGGTTGATGTCCCTACCGATTACGCTACGCGGTACTGTTATGATCGGCTTGGAACTCCGCATCTCAGTTGCGGGAAACCGAACCCGCGCACGTTCCCGTGACGAGATAATCCTCTTTCATCCCCGAGAAAGCGTCACACCTCTACGACCTGAGTAGACGCAAAGGGCGAGCTACCAAAGAGAGGACCCGAGGGGGAGGAGGTCGTCAACTTGACCGCCCGACAGAGGACTGACACTTCCACAAGTTCCCCGAAGGAGACACCGGCAGGTTATGATCTTCCTGGAATCTGTTGCGTTGCGCACCGCTTATCAGCCGGCGCCCAAGTCTGGCTCATCTGTTCCGGACGATAATCTGTTTAGCGCATGTGCGCTGATGTTTTCCCTCGCCCTTTGATCACGGCGTTCCTTTATAAAGGACTGCGGATCACGCCGTTGGCGGCTTCTTTTGTACACCTTCTTTCGGCAAGCATGCCGCATTAAAACTACGTTCTTCCTTCTCCCGGCGTCTTCTTCTCCCGGCTTGGAACCGAACTCGGCCAAACGTAACACTCTCAAATGTGGGAAGCAAGCCCGAGTGCTTTTCCCGTGATGAGATAATCCCCTTCATCCCCGAGAAAGCGTCTCACCTCTACGACAGGAGCAGACGAAAACGGCGAGCTACCAAGAAGGAGGACCGAGGGAGTGGAGGTCGTCAACTTGACCACCGGAAAGAGGACTTCCCCGAAGGAAACATCGGCCACCACGAGGGGATTTAAGGCCGTCCTGGCCCCCGTGTTAGACAGAACCGCTCGAGGCTCGGATAGAGTCAAACCATGTACTAATGAAGTGAATACAATCTTTTCTATTTTTCATCATCACGATGCCCGCCTTCATCGTCGTGTCCTGATTCCTGCGGTGACGACCCCCCTCACCCGGTCGAGATTTTATCAGTACGCCATCACCAGAGCCCTCCCGATAAGTTGCGATACTGACGTCGCTGACTTCCAAGTCTACATCCTTTTAGGGGCGAAGCTCCTTAGGGCCGAGCCTTGTCCCTCGTTGTCCGTAGCTCTCTTGTTTGCATGGAGACCGCTAGGGGCCATGCGGTGCACAAGGGCGCTCTATATACTGTACACATGTACAATATACACACACACACACACATATATATATATTATATGTACGCCAAGCTCCGGCTTCCGGAAGCCGGAACCGGAAGCCCACTTCCGGCTTCTGGTGAACACTTCCGGCGCTTTGCCCGAATGATCCCCCGGTGCTTCGCCCACTCATCATCATTCACTTCGTGGATATGCGGTGTTTTTATTGCGATAGCAATTATATGGACACTTCAACCGAATTTCTGCCGTCGGCGTCGCCGTCGCCGTGAGGTTCCGTATAGATAAAATCGTCGCCGCGAGCCGTATGCCCAAGCGGAAGCGTGCGGGGACGCACGCTATCACGGAGAGCGAACGCACTCAATCTCCACGCGCAAGCAAGGCATCGGGAAGCGAGCGCCCGCCGGAGGGAGCGGGGGGGGGGGGGGGGGGCGCACTTCTACTCTGCCAACAACCGCGCTTGTCGCTGGCCCGCACCGTCTCTTATCTCCACACGGCTCTGACTTTGTATGCGCTGTGCATTCGCCGCTCAGCTTCCGTTGAAGCGATAGACCGCACGTACCTTAGCCCGCTGCGGCGTATGCGCTTGCTGCCACCGTTTTGACAGTCGTTGTCTGCAGTCATTCAGTGTGATCTATTCATGTTTGTTTGTGCGCGCTCACACCACGCTTCTTCATTCAGTTCGTAATAGTCGGGCCACATTTTCCAACGCACGCTACACATGCAATGCTGCCCGGATCGGCAGTGCAGCGCTACATGTGTGTTCCTTCGCACGCACTGCCCGCGGGAAGCGCTTCTCATCAACACCACCGTTTCACACGCGCCTTCTCGTGGTCATCGAGTCTCTCTTCATGTCGGTCTACTTACGCCGCAGCACACCTGCTTACTTAATCAGCTCATGTTTACTACAATTCATATTGCTACCAAAGCCGCTCACCTTACTTCGTATGACATTGCTGTGTTGCTATCGCATTCATTGCTTCGCCCTTAGGGCGAAACTGTGACACTTTTTTTATTGCACGGTCCTCCACGCCAAATACTAACTGACCATAGCCGTAGCTTTCTGTCGGAAGTCGTTAAGGACATTCTCCGCTTCTACTCGAGAAAACACAAAATCGGCACGTCTTACCATCCACACACCAACGGCCTCATGGAGTGCCTCAACCGGCCCATCACGGAAATGCTTTGGAAGTACGTTGCAGCCGACCACCACGACTGGGGTCTTCATTTACCATATGTGATGTTCACTTATAATTCATCGCGTCACGACACCGCCGGCTATTCACCGTTCTATCTCCTATGTGGCCGTGAACCCGCGTTGGCCTTGGACACATTGCTGCCCTCGCCTCACGTTAAGACACTGAATACCCCCGCGATGCGATCGCATGCGCCCATCACGCGCGCCAGCTCGCCCACACCCGCCTAGAGGCTTCATAGGTGCATCAGCGGCACCCTACGATTGCCACCATCGTGACGTGCACTTTTTTTCGGGTTCTCTGGTGCTTCTCTGGTCGCCCATCCGCTGTGTGGGCTTATTCGAAAAGCTGTTGTCGCGTTACACCGGTCCATACCGTGCGGTGCGACAAGTAACCGATGTCACATAAGAAATCGTCCCTGCCGTCCCCTCAGCGTCGTCGTCAGCTGCAAGTGACATCGTTCACGTAGCTAGACCCAAGCCCTATCCCACACTTTTCACCGCGGATGTGTAGCTTAAGCACTGGGCATCGGACGGTGCTTCTACCTCCGGGGGTGATGATACGGAACAGCCAACACGGTGGGGCTGCACTGAAGCGGAGGAAGACGACGTGTCCCCGATTCGTATAGGGTCACCATTTTGGCCACGGTTAGCCTACGTGTAAATATATTGTAAATAGGATTGTACATCAGCTACAAATAAGAACGTTCTCTCTTTACTGGCGCCGTTCTTTACGGCCAGCGCAGTGGCACCGGTCGATGCTATTACAGGCCTTACACGACATGTTATAGTTTTGAAGGCTGCCAGAAATCTTAGCGCACTCGCATATGTCGTATCCGCGTAGTTTGGAACACCGTTTGAATTGCTCAAGCGCAATGCTAACTATAATTATGGCTGCTAGTGTTCGGCCGTCGGGCGAAACTGCCAAATATTGCACACATATTTCATAGTGTACCAATTGCGGTCAAATTTTGCCAGCTCGTTGTGGGACGCATATGGTTAACAGGCCATGTATAGATAAAGGTCAGAAATTTCGGACCACTCCTCGTTCAAACGAAAATATTCTATTTCGACGAAACTTGCTTATTCAAAGCAGACACGTCAGCAAAACCAATAGCGGAAGTAACATTTATTCAGCGCTCATTGGTAAAGAAGTCCGAGACTGGGTGGAGCCGTTCAAAGATTAGACTGCATCTTAGGAGTCCCTAGGACCAATGAATTTGCTAGCAGAAAATAGCAACTCGCACTGTCGACAGCTAATATTTCCAGTCAGTATGACGAGCAGCAAAACATTAGAAATACCGCACGTAAAGCATAGCACAAAAGAAAATTGCAAAACAAATAGAATGTTACTTGGAGGCAATCCTATGAGATTACATTTGGTGTCTGGTGTCTTCGCTCAGTGACTAATGCGTTCTGTAGCTAGGTATACAGATGTAGTGAAGTGACAAA